>NC_041392.1:363082930-363237465 GCF_002162155.2 Triticum dicoccoides
TCACTATAATGGCGAGTGTCTCAAAACTCTTCCTAGCTCAAACTGACAGGATGGGCACGAAATTTTTTCGACCAATTTTTTTTTTCGGCTGCCCGGACCCAAAAACTGGAAACGGGTCAAAAAAAACTTCCTATAATGGCACCTGTCTCAAAACACTCAGAAACACCTAAAAATAGGATAGCCAGATTTTTTTTTGAAAAATGCGTTTTCGAAAAATTTTGGGCCTAAACGGAGCGTGGCTACCCGACTCTTTTTTTTCTTTTTTTTTTCCGAAACCTACTCCGGCAAGGAAACACGAATCGGAATCTAGATGGATCCCGAAAACAAACCTAATAAGCAAAGAACTCGGATTGGTGGTGGATATATGGTGGTGGTATATGGCAGCGGTGGTGGTAGCGGTGGTAGTATATGGATATGGATCGGTGGTGGTATATGGACACGGATTGGTGGTGGTATATGGATACGGATTCGGTGCGGTGGTGGTAGATGGCAGGGGCGATGATGATGGTGCGGCGGCGGCGTGACAACTTATGACCAGAACTCGAAACTCTAAAAGACTAGACTCTAAGACCAGCAACTAGACACGACGATGCAACCGCAAATTCAACAAAGCAAAACCCTAAAAAGATTATGCAAGGCTCAGATTGGTTCGGATATGATGAACTAACCCTAAATTTTTTTTTGTGGCTTTTTCGTGGACTATAGGTATGAAGAGCAGACTCGATCTAAACTACTAAAAAACTGTAAAATCTCACCGAGCAACCTGGCTCTGATACCAGCACGAGGTAGGAAACCATACACAACTTCAAAAGGGCACATCTTAGTAGTAGAATGCAATGAACGATTATAAGCAAATTCAATATGAGGCAAGCATTCCTCCCACATTTTCTTATTATTCTTCAAAACAGCCCTAAGCATAGTAGACAACGTTCTATTGACTACTTCAGTTTGTCCATCAGTTTGGGGGTGACAAGTAGTACTAAAAAGCAGTTTAGTCCCCAACTTAGCCCATAAACATCTCCAAAAGTGGCTAAGAAATATAGTATCACGATCTGAAACAATAGTATTTGGCACACCATGCAAGCGAATAATTTCACGAAAGAACAAATCAGCAACATTAACAGCATCATCGCTTTTATGACATGGTATAAAGTGTGCCATTTTCGAGAATCTATCCACGACAACAAATATGCTATCCCTCCCCTTCTTTGTTCGAGGTAAACCTAAAACAAAGTCCATAGATATATCCTCCCAAGGAACACTAGGTACAGGCAAAGGCATATATAAACCATGAGGATTGAGTCGTGACTTAGCTTTTTGACATGTAGTGCATCGAGCAATAAAACGCTCAACATCCCGTCTCATCTTTGGCCAAAAGAAATGTGTAGCAAGTACGTCCTCTGTCTTCTTCACGCCAAAGTGTCCCATTAATCCTCCTCCATGCGCCTCCTGCCACAACAAAAGACGAACGGAGCTAGCTGGAATGCATAGCTTGTTAGCACGAAACACAAATCCATCGTTAACGACAAACTTGTTCCACATTCTTCCTTCTTTACAATTCTGCATTACATCTTTAAAATCAGCATCATGCACATATTGATCTTTGATGGTCTCCAAACCAAATATTTTGAAGTCAAGTTGTGAAAGCATAGTATAGCGACGAGACAATGCATCAGCAATAACATTTTCTTTTCCCTTCTTGTGTTTAATGACATAAGGGAAAGTCTCAATGAATTCAACCCATTTAGCATGTCTACGATTCAGTTTAGCTTGACTTTTAATATGTTTCAAAGATTCATGATCAGAATGTATAACAAATTCTTTGGGCCATAAATAATGTTGCCATGTTTCTAAAGTCCGAACAAGAGCATATAATTCTTTATCATAAGTAGAATAATTCAGACTAGGCCCACTCAATTTTTCAGAACAGTATGCAACAGGTTTGCCATCTTGTAATAACACACCTCCTAATCCAATTCCACTAGCATCACATTCAAGCTCAAAAGTCTTATTAAAATCAGGAAGTTGGAGTAAAGGAGCATGTGTCAACTTATCTTTCAATACCGTGAAGGCTTCTTCCTGTGCGGTACCCCAAACAAAAGGCACATCCTTCTTTGTAAGCTCGTTGAGAGGTGCAGCAATGGTGCTGAAATCTCTCACAAAACGCCTATAGAATCCAGCGAGGCCAAGAAAACTCCTCACTTGTGTGACCGTTTTGGGCTGCGGCCAACTCTCAATAGCTTCAATCTTGGCTTTGTCAACTTCAATTCCCTGTGGAGTAACAACATAGCCAAGAAAAGATACTCGGTCGGTGCAAAAGGTGCACTTCCCAAGGTTACCAAACAAACGTGCATCACGTAGAGCAATAAAAACAGCACGTAAATGTTCCAAGTGTTCTTCCAAAGATCTGCTATAAATCAGTATATCATCAAAATAGTGATAGAGGCAAAGGTGTCCCGTCTTTCGATGAGATGGTGGATTTCGCTTTGGTGGAAGTCGACTTTGACGATCCGACTACGAACGTGCGAGGACGTCGCGCCTTAGCAATCGCTAAACCAACTCCGAGAGGTTATTGACCACGCCGGAGCACGATCAACCTGACCACGAGGGTCTGTTTCCTGCGAGCAAACGAAGAACAAGCAAGAAACTGAGATTGCAATCTGGATATTGCGAATATAAGATGAAAGCTTTATTGATCAAGGTGGGGTTCTGTGACGCCTTTGTCTGGTCGTTGAACACAAACGAAGTACGCGAAGTTGCAGCTATGGCGAACTTTTAATCTAAACAAAACCCAAAGTCTAAACGATGCCCTAAGGGTTGTATATATGGAGGAAGAGGGGGGAATTTCGTGGCCCTTGGTGGCGGGGTCCGAAATCAACCCTATCTCTTGTTTCCCCACACATACGGACTCTAAAAATAGCCTATACTTATGTATTTCGAAATTACATGGGCCTGGCCCAATAATAAGGTGACGCAGCACCTAAAATAGCCTCGGGACGAAATTTATGAAGTGGCATCTTGTATATTTCGTCCAAGGCTTCATGCACCCATTATGGTGGCTTCAAAGTCCTGAAATCATCACTTGTAACTCCGTTCTTGTTCCCCTTGCGCATGCCATCATCTCCATGCTTGTTCTTGCTCCAATGTTCATCCTTCTCCAAGCTAGGCCCTTCATTTGTAAGCAAAACAAATGTATCCAATTTAGGCAGCATCATATTCTCATGAACATTAGAATCATTACCAAGAAACGAAAGTACCTGGTAATTTAGTTGGCGTGCACGAGCTCTAGTAATTGGTCCAGTATGTATAGCAGCAGGGGCTGTGGGTGTAACAATTGTATTGATGTCCTCATCAACTCGTATGTATCACAATGCTCTGGGTGTGGTGGGATACAAGAAATAAAAAAAATGCAGGTGAGCCGCTGAGAAGCTCCACATCCATTGTGAAGAGGATTAGGAGTGCAGTGAAAGATGCAAAGCTTGTTGGTGTGAGGAAAAATTCTATAACGATGCCAGAGAGTAGTTGGGTACCTTCAGAACAGAATGCACTAAAGATTATCATCGATGGAAGTATGAATGATGACCTAGCAACAGAAGGATGGGGTTTCATTGTCCGTGACAGTCAAGGACATGCCCTTGGGGCAGGCGCTGGATACATGCTGCATGTCCAAGACCCTCTACATGCAGAAGCAATTACGTGTCTTGAGAGCTTGCAGGCTGCCCAGGCACGAGGTATATCAGAAGTCCACGTTGAAACAGATGCATCCTAACTTGTGCAAGCGCTTCGGTCAGACGACCAAGATATGACGATAAAATGATGTTATCTTCAAGGAGATTAAATATTTTACTCGACTAAATTTTAATTTTTTCCGTATTACTTTCTGCCCCAAGAGCATGTAATAAAGTTGCAGACGCTCTAGCGAAGTATGGTGCAGGGGCAAGGCTACCATTCCCAGCTTTATGGTCAAATGATGCCCCTGATTTTGTGCAAAACTTGATAGCCAGCGATGCTGCTGTGCTTTTTGGTTAATGGAATATACTCTATATGATTTCAGTTAAAAAATGTATTATATTATGGGACGAAGTAGTACAATACCGCATCTACTTGTCATAACATCCATCCAATCACCGAAGAGGCCAAGAAACCAAGAACCATGGTCTGCTAGGTATAACATGTGGGGAATCGACTGGCAATTCATGGCGCCCTAGGAGGCAAACACCATGGGAAGTCACAGAGGGCAAGTGCCAAGAATCGACAAGCGGCAGTAAGCGATGGACGCGGCGCCCGTCGGACACCTGGGCTACGACCAGGTGCTGTCCATCCTGTGCCTCCTTCCAGCCGAGGCCGTGCTCTCCTTCGCCGCCACCTGCCGCGCCTTTCGCGACTGGGCCTCCTCCGACGTGCTCTGGGAGGCGCTCTGCCGACGCGACTGGGGGGCACGCGCCGCCGCCGCGGCGCTCGCGGACTGGCGGTGCGGCGTGCCATGGCGCCGCCTCTACGCCGAGGTCGCCCGACTAAGCGCCCTGCAGGCGCGCCGGCTCCAGGTGAAGGGCACCTCGCCACGGCCCCGTGCGTCGCACTCCATCAATCTCGTGGCCGGCTGGCTAGTAGTCTTCGGCGGTGGCTGCGAGGGAGGTAAAATCCAGCCGTTTAATTTTTTCAGTCTATTCTTGTTATCAAATTGCTTTCATTGGGCTTCGTATAACATCGAGGAATTTGATCATCTGGGGTTGTGTCGGAACTAAGAACTGTAGTTGATTTCGTTGTGAAAAATTGCTCACAGACTACAATTTTTTCCAGAGATCCTTATTATGCCATAGTAGTGTCGGTGTTGGTTAATTTAGCACTACCTCCGTCCGGAATTAGTTATCACTGAAATGGATGTATCTAGAAGTATTTCAGTGCTAGATACATCCTTTTGAGCGACAAGTAATTTTGGATGGAGGGAGCATGAGATATTTGCTATGTTTGTCCAAGATTAAGATAAATAATCGGAAGACAAGTTTTACTTTTGTTAGGTTAATGACAAAACATGTGCAATTGTTTGGAGAGCCTAGCTGCAGCTTAGCTGAGTGAAATTTTATATTGAGAGGAAATTTTTGATTATTTGGAGAGTATTGTAGTATTTGATTGGATTTATAATTATGAGACTGTTGTCCCACATTGGCTATGGGAGGAGGCAGAGCAAGACTTAAAGGGGCGAAGCTGTCCCCTCGCAATGGACCTTGGGGCCAGGACGCTAACCTAGCAGGCTTGGGATTGCGTAACAAGCGTGATTCAAGACTATTTGACCTAATACAGAAATAATAGGGAGGCTACACAATCATAGCTCACATCTCTACAGATCACGAGTCCTGTTTCTATGCACCTCTACAGAAAACTTGCACAAATCTTAATAGCATAAGAGTTACAAGAATGTAGGGGCAAATATGTACCAGTTACAGAAATAGTTGCAATGTGGCTCTAAATCCCATTGTTGTAAAAGAAGATCGAACCAACAACAAATTTAGCTCCTTTGTCAGATATTATGTATTGTTCCTATTATGTCCATTCCTTTTTGAATGCATTATCTCCCTGAAACTAAGACACATGGTCTATTGTTCTTGCTGTGGCAGCCCATCTATCTAGTATGTATTGGTTGACTTTGATATGTGTGGGTCACTCTGCATGATCGTGTTTGTGTCTTGGTTAAAGTTCTGCTACTTGGTACAACTCACTCGGAGCAGATATAGGTTGGCTTCATAAGACGATAAAAAGTTGTAATGAGTAGGCACTACTATTGATTCATAAGTGGGCAAGGTGTATGATGTTGGCGTGGGGCACCATTAGAAAGATCACAGAAAATTGTTCCTACATGCATGAATTAGTAGTAAAACCTTTTTCTTATCGAAAAAGTAGTACGAGTTTTACGGACTAGTTTTGTTTTAGTATAAAATAAATGTCAAAACTAAGATTACTAGTTGGCTACAAAGTTTAATCTTCAGCGTTTGTTTGCTTTTAAATGTTCAAAGTTTTACGAGGGGTGTACCAAAGCAAATACTCACACACTGCTGCAGCAACACGGAAACCAATATATGAGATTTATACTAAAGTTAAAAATCTTGGAATGTTTAAATGACACCTTTAGACCTATCTAACTTTTTTTTTTACTTCATTTGTCGTTACTGATTATTGTTGGTTTTTGCTGTTTACCATTTTCATCTCTATGTTTGCCAATGTTTGTTCAGATTCAATATTTATCTTTTGGTCTTTTTAATTAAATCTAAACACCACACTATGTTGGGTTAAGTTGATTGATTGCCTTGTTTAGTAGGTTGAATATGAACTGTATTACCTTGGCCTGGTAGGTTTCGAAATATGCAAAATCTGTCCTAAATCACAAATAAAGTGTTGGATTCATTAGATGTCTTTTCTCCTGTGAAATTTTTATGGGTGTGTGGATGTTTCTGCTCAAGTATTAAAGAAGTTTTTACTAATAAAGATGTTAATTTGTGAAACAGATGGATTTTGTTCCCCCAAAGCCAGTGTCATGCTACTATTCTGCCAATACATGTGTACCTTGGTAGAAATGCTAGATAAGTGATACCTTATAATTAGCAATTTGAAGTTTCACTAGTTCAATTGGTTTAGATTATCTATTACAGTGAGCCTTATATATAACGGTGTTTTCCATCGGTTATAGTGTTGCGTTGACTTGGATACTGACCAAAAGCGTGGGCAGAAGTAACAGGTTCTACCATGTACACACAACTAGTGTTGAAAAAAACACACACACACAACTAAACGTGATACAGTAGAAATGTCAAAGTTCAATCCAGCAGCATTTTAGTTACTCATTCTGTTGATAGTGTGAGCTCTCCTCAGGATGAGTTTGCATCTGCACATCTCTTTTCAGATGCTTATTAGATAAACTAGTAATTCTTCAGACAACTATTCCTGTTTTTAGCTTTGCTGAATTTTCTTTCTGGACTTATGTTTGAGGTTTGCACCTTTTCTCTGTCTATCTGTACATAACAACGGTTGCATTATGTTACAAATCTTTGTAGAAATCAGCTATCTAATGTTTGTTCTGATTTATTGCGATCTCGTATGCTTTCTGATATTCTCTTTTGCTCTAGTTAGGTCGTCATCTTGATGATATCTGGGCAACATATGTTGGAAATAGAGCTGGAACTAGATCATCCAATTCACTTACCTGGCAGCAATTGGCCTCTGGTACTCCAAGTGGTCGTTTTGGTCATTCATGCATTCTCGTTGGTGATGCACTAGTCCTGTTTGGCGGGATTAATGACCGTGGGCTTCGTTTGAATGACACATGGATAGGCCAAATAATCTGTGAAGAACCTTGCAGGATGAGGATCTCATGGAGACTGCTGGAGATAGGCCCCCTGGCACCATCTCCTCGTGGGGCCCATGCAGCCTGCTGCATAGATGATAAGTTCATTGTGATTCACGGTGGGATAGGGGTGCATGGAAGCCGGCTTGGTGATACATGGCTTCTTGATCTCTCCGATGGACTTCGATCTGGCAGTTGGCGCCGAATGAGGAATACTGGACCTTTGCCTTCAGCTCGTTCTGGCCACACCTTAACTTGGATTGGTGATAGGCGCATGGTTCTTTTTGGTGGTAGAGGATCAGAATATGAGGTCCTTAGTGATGTCTGGCTGTTTGATATTGGTGATCATTTGCTGCAATGGAAAGAGCAAAAGTACGATTTGTCTAGTATTCTTGGTGAATTGCCTTCTCCCCGGGCTGGGCATTCAGCAACATTTCTCTTTGGTGGCAAGATCCTTGTATATGGTGGGGAGGACAAAGAAAGACGGCGGATGGATGATTTCTGGATCTTAGATATACCAGCTTTACTTCAGTTTGAGTCAGGTAACAGGAAAATGGCAAAGAGGATGTGGAAAAAACTAAGGATAGATGGCCAATCCCCGAATTGCCGGTCCTTCCATGGGGCATGTGTAGATACTTCTGGTTACTGTGTGTATGTTTTTGGTGGAATGGTTGATGCACTTTTGCATCCTGCAGAATCCTTGGGCTTGAGGTTTGATGGGCAACTGTATCAAGTGGAGCTTGTGCTGCATCTCTAGAATCTGTATGATGTTTTCCTATAAATATTTTCTTAGAGATAACTGTTTAGATCTAATAATGCAGTATTGTGTAGTTTTTCTTGTCAGAACACCTGGATAGTAAATCTGAAGATCTCGCTCACAGTATTTAGATGATCAAGATCTCTTTATTTATAATTTCAGCTGCCACAATTTGGACATTGTGATGATGCTGAAAGATGGTTCTTCCCTGTCAAGTGCGTATGGGTGCAATACCTGTCACTGATCTCTGAAAGCAACGGTGATGTTGAGCGGGTTTCTCTACATATGTGTTGAAATGTACATCCTTTCTCAGATTCATATGTTAACAAAGAATGTCTGTCAATACCATCTGGGAAAGATTGCTACTCCCTCTGATCCTTATTACTCCCTCCTTCCATCTATATAGGGCCTAATGCGTTTTTCGAGGCTAATTTTGACCAAATATTAGAGTAATAATATATGACATGCAACTTACACAAAGCACACCGTTAAATTCGTGTGTGAAAGGAGTTTTCAATGATATAATTTTCACATTGTGCATGTCATGTACTATTAATCTTGTCAATAGTCAAAGGCGGTCTTAAAAAATGCATTAGGCCCTATATAGATGGAAGGAGGGAGTACTTGTGATGACTTCTCATTATCGTTGTGAAAAGAAGGATTAGTTTATCATTTAGTTTATCATAAATGATAAACTAGAATGACATAATTGATGATTAGTATGCACCATCTGGGGCTTGCTCTGCAGCTTTTCATCTTGGACAGAAATTGTGGATGGATGATTAGCATGCATCAACTGGGTCACACGCAAGGAGCATGTTGTGTTGAACTGTTGTAACATCCCAAAATTCTAAATTTTGGAATGTTAATTACTTAAATAGAATTAATTTAAAATTGGCTTGTGTTGCTCGTTGTTTGTAAATTTTGATTAGGATTTGAAATTTTTGGTGTTAAATAAATATTTTTTCGAGAGGGAATAAAAGGACTTTCCCAATTTTACATTTGCATCTTATTTTGGATTTATTGAATATTCAAATGAGATGGAATAAAAATGGCTTCCTGAATATTCCTTTCGGCCTTATTTTGAACTTTGAGAATATTCATAATATTTCCAATTCATATATGAGAGGATGACATGACTTCCTCAAAGAATGATATTGGTGAATAATTGAATATTCTCTTATTTTGGTTTCAACATTTAAAACAAATCCAACCAATTTTTTTTGAGAGAAGGTAATATGACTCCTTCAATACAAAAGAGTTGGAAATGATTTAAATCTTATTTGAATTTTTCCCCGGAGTTGAAAAGAATGTTTTTATTGGACATTTTATAACTGTCAAATTAAAGTTTATGAAAATATTATATGTATTTTATATAAGTATTTTGGACTGAAAAAAATGTTCACTATGCTATATGTAACTCTATTTGTTTTTTTGTGGGTGTTCTGTTTTTTTATATATATAATGTTTCGGTACAATTTTGGAGCCAAAATGATTTCTGTAAAAAAATAACAGACTAAAGGCTAAATTCTACTTGCGCGCAGTGCAGCGCAGCAGGCCAGACCACTTCAGCGCAGCGCAGCGAGCAGTAGCGCCCAAGGCCCAGCCCGACAAGTGCGCAGCATGCCAGCCCACCTCACTGAGGCTGCCCGCCCAGGTCAGCGCCACACCCCACCTGTCTTCCTCCCCTTGGTTCTCTCCGAGCGACCGACACCCCGACACTCCGACCCACTTTACCTCCTTCCACCTCCCGACCGGTCTCCTGTTTAGGGACGATAGCGCCGCCACGACAGGGACCACGCTCGATGCGCCCGATCCCTAACCCCCTCTCTAATCTGAGTGCACCGAGCTGTCAGTGGCCTCCTTCTTGTCGCTTGGGCTGGGCCTGGGCCGCTCAAGAGCTACCGGCCAACCACTACAAATACAAGAGAGATGGCCTCGATGGAGTTGTCTTGGATGGATGGGCTTCGGCCTTGGCCAGGCGTGTGCGTTCCTTCTTCCGTAGAGCTCGTCTTCCTCCTCTGTCTCCTCCCTCTCTCTGGGTCTTCCTCTTGTAATCCTTGAATCACAACTAGGTCATGGTGATTGAGTGAATCAACTAGTTGGATCCTAACAATTGGTATCAGAGCTGTTCGATCATCCTCCGAAATTCCTCAAAATCTCCACACATTTTCCCCTCCAACCAGTGCCTCCAACCTATTCGACAGTATGCCAAGCCACAAATTCGTCTGCTCCGAAGGCGTTCTTCACGCCCGGATCAGCGATGTTCATGATGTGGTTATCGTCGAGTCGATTCGACAGTTGTTTTGCCGCTCCGATGATGGATATGTGATCTGTGCATACGAGTGGGTGGTGGACGGGATGTACGGCGTGGAGGCGTATGCCGAGTTCCGGTCTCGATGGAGGGCGGCCCGAGCTCGAGATGCCCTGGATGGCCATGCTATCTACGATGGTTGTTGCATCCTTGCTGTCGACCACGTCCCGCCAGTCTACACCACCATCACCATGCCGGATGACAACTGGATGGCGCCCTCGTACTTCTACGACGACACTCCCTACGTGGAGTGGGCTGCAGCATTGGCCGCAGTCGAGCGCCATGATGAGGCGTCTGCTACTTCCACCGATGACCTCCAACTCGAGGTGTCCATGGACGCCATCAGCGCGACTCCATTCGAGCTCGCCGCGCCTATGGCGCCAACTCCGTTCGCGACCACCGACAATTCCGTCCTGGAGTTCAGTGTGACTAACAAGGTGCTCGAAGTCGACAACACCAACGAAGCTGCTGCGACGCCCACCACTTGTTCGACAGGGTGCCCAAGCTACGACACGCCCGAGGAGTCGGCGCTCACTTCGTCCACGACACTATCTTCATCCATGGTCGTCGGCAACGTCGCTCCAGAGCTTGCTGCACCTGTACGTGGCATCTATCATAATACTGACAGAGACGACCCAATGGCGTCGTGCCTAGTTCCCTGGAGTGCACCTACATCCTTCACAATGCCACATGAAGCCTCACCAATGCTTCTGCGTTGGTTGTTCCCTATCCTTGATCTGGATAACTTTGCACCCACTAGGTGTTCGACAAAGGTATCTATCAAGAGCACATTCGCATTAACGTCCCAGTTCACTCAAGGCACTGACAGTAGGGTTGAGTTGCATCCGTTACCATGGCCATCCTTTGCATGCATTCCGATATGGAAGATGGCGCAGCTGGAAGCATTGGGGAGCCTTGTGAAAATTTCTTCAGCTGGTATGACTGTGCAACAATCAGTTGGTGAGAGCAGTCCCATTCTTCTGTACACTGATAGATGGCTGCTACAGATTCCTTCTACTTCACTACTACAAGGGCTTCCAAGTGGTTCTGCAACCAAAATTCTTATGGAAATATTCTCAGAAGTTATGAGCTCTAGGAGTTGTTCTATGCCAAGTGCAAAACCTGGAATGCTTAAGAGGAAACTAGGCCGGGGTTCTTATGAAAATGCTGCTCATGCTGTGATTGGGAGTTTGTGTTGTGCACTTCAGAGCGGAGAAATTCTAGTGGAGAGAGCACATGGGCATCTGTTTGCTGGAGTACGTTGGAAATCACTGTCGTTTTCATGGCTACTACCCCAAGTGGTGTTGGCACTGAGTCTGCAAGTGTACGAGCATCCGAACAAATGCAGTTTACTAAAACATGATATACCAGTGGTGCTCCATATTTCTCGTGGAAGTACTGTTCTGTGCATTCTTGTGCATCTAGAGGTGTCCATTTGCAGTTTGGAGATTGATAGGTCATCAAGAGATATAATTGCAGAATTACATTCGAAGAAACCATGGCCTTCTTGGACGACCTACTTCTATAGCCACCGGTGGAAGTATCCTGGTCGGCTGGGCTCCGGAAAAGAGGTGGTTCTCAATTCAAGAAGGAGAATAATTGCAATTTGTTACAAAGCTATTGTTGTAACATCGAACAGTCATCACAGTACAACAGTACTTCCAAGGATAATGAGAGAAGGAACAATCATCTTGCAATACTCTGGAAAATTATATGCGAAGCGGTACTCCAGTTGCAAGGGGAGCCTACTCGAACATGCTATGCCTTTTACTTCTGAATATTTTGTATGGGGTCTAGTGAAAACATCTGGTGCTTGTTCAGATTTGGAGGAAGTGGGCAGGCCAATAGCAAGTCAGACAAACCACCAAACCATATTGGCACTCGTGAGATTCTCATGAATCAGCATGCTGGGCTGGGTCTTACACTTCCTGGATTTCTAATATTATGGCCAGATCTCACACCAGTTAAGATTACTCCATTGCATTATAGGAAACTGAGCTCTTGGAAGTATCCAATGCCAACTTTGCATCACATGTTGTTGAAGAGGCAAACAAAGGCATATTATGAGATTATTATGCGAATAGTTGGCTTGAAAGGAGCTCTGCTAGCTTATTGGTTTACTGTCAGTTCGTTTTGCTTCGCTGCACAGAGTGAGCTTGTTCATGTTCATGCAATTGCTGTTGGAGATAATCTGTTCAATGCTAACGAGGCATTCGTTCAGTGGTGGGCTTTCCAGTATTACATGGCCGACATCAATCTTCCTCAGTCAACAACGATAATGCTTATAATTGTTGTTGGTTCTTCCGAGATAAGTACAATTACTCATCATCTGGTTTTGCTTCTCCCTTGGGATCTGGGTCACAATTCTTCTCCTGCTGGTGTCGGTCATCTGGCGGCAAGTAACTTTTCACTCCATTTATCGCTGCTTCCTTGGAATCTCGGTCACATCACAATTGCAAGGGTTCTCAGCTGCCCTTGTCCTACTGATGGCAATGAATTCATGCATATTCCGGAGTTACAGCAATTAGCAAATGTGTTGTTTGGTACTGAAAAAATGGTACTGTCAATTTGGCTCCCGGAGTGTCCTATGAACTTTTGCGGCCGTGGCCTCCACCACTTAGAACAAATGTCAGGGATGTGGGTCTAATGGATGAGAAGGGACTGGAAATCATTGTGGCGTCAGTAGGGCAGAAACCTTGGTTTTGCTTCTCCCTGGAAGAAAATTTCAGCCTACCACATGTTCCTACAAGAGTCCTGTGTGTAACCTCACCATGGGACAATGGTCTACTCATGTTGATGGCTATTACAAGAGGAGAGTTCGCAATCCTGGCCTCTTTCCATGAGGCATACCTGTGCCATGTCTTCCCATCATCTGGACAGTACACTTATGAAAATGGCGTGGCCACAAGCAAGCAGTATGGAGTTTGGGTGCTGCACATAGAGATGCCATGGGATCCTGGAGGTTCTATGTTGCGTGGGCTTGGGGTCAAGCGGAAATTTAAGACGGGGGGTGATACGTCTCCAACGTATGTACTTTTCCTAACACTTTCCTCTTGTTTTGGACTCTAATTTGCATGATTTGAATGAAACTAACCCCGGACTGACGCTGTTTTCAACAGAACTACCATGGTGTTGTTTTTGTGCAGAAATAAAAGTTCTCGGAATGGAAAGAAACTTTGCGAGGAATTTTTATATAATATATAAGAATTTCTGGAGCCAAGACCCACCAGAGAGGGGCCCTGTGTGGGCACAACCCACCAGGGTGCGCCCCCTCTCCTGGCGCGCCCAGGTGGGTTGTCCCCACCTGGTGGCCCCGCAGACCCTGAAACCAACACTATAAAATCCAATTTTCAGAGAAAAAATTAGGGAGAAAGAATTATCGCCATCCACGAGATGGAGCCGCCGTCAAGCCCTGTTCTTCCTCGGGAGGGCAGACCTGGAATCCGTTTGGGGCTTCGGAGAGGGGGATCTTCGTTCTTCATCATCACCAACCCTTCTCCATCGCCAATTCCATGATGCTCCCCACTGGGAGTGAGTAATTCCTTCGTAGACTCGCTAGTCGGTTAGGAGTTGGATGAGATTCATCATGTAATCGAGTTAGTTTTGTTAGGGCTTGATCCCTAGGATCCACTATGTTCTTAGATTGATGTTGCTATGACTTTGCCATGCTTAATGCTTGTCACTTTGGGCCCGGGTGCCATGATTTCAGATCTGAACCGTTTATGTTATCACCATTTTATTCATGTTCTAGATCCGATCTTGCAAGTTATAGTCACCTACTAGGTGTTATGATCCGGTAATGCCGGAGTGACAATAACCGGGACTTCTTCCGGTGATTACCATAGTTTGAGGAGTTCATATATTCACTATGTGTTAATGCTTTGTTCCGGTTCTCTATTAAAAGGAGGCCTTAATATCCCTTAGTTTCTAATATGGACCCCGCTACCACGGGAGGGTAGGACAAAAGATGTCATGCAAGTTCTTTTAATAAAGCACGTATGACTATTTACAGAATACATGCCTACATTATATTGATGAACTGGAGCTAGTGCCGCATCGCCCTAGGTTATAACTGTCACATGATGAATATCGTCCAACAAGTCACCGATGAATTTATTTAATATTGTTTCTGCTAAGTTACTACTGCTATCATCACTGTTACACTTGCTACAAAATTACTGCTATCACTGTTATTGTTACTATTGCTGCTGCTACTACTATCAAAACTATCAAACTACTTTGCTACTGATCACTTTCTACAGATAATTAATCTCCAGGTGTGGTTGAATTCACAACTCAGCTGCTAATACCTTCAAATATTCTTTGGCTCCCCTTGTGTCGAATCTATAAATTTGGGTTGAATACTCTACCCTTGAAAACTGTTGCGATCCCCTGTACTTGTGGGTTATCAAGACCTTTTTCTGGCGCCGTTGCTGGGGAGCATATCTATATTTGTTGAGTCACTTGGGATTATTATCATATTGTCACTATGAAGAATCTGAAGGATGCTAAGACTAAGATATTTCCCTCAAAGACGAGGGGAGGTAAGGAACTGCCATCCAGTTCTGCTTTAGATTCACCTTCTGTTATAAGTAAACTTGCAACACCACCACATGCTATTAATTCTGATATGTCGCAAGTTATTGATGATGCTACTTCTACTATGAATGATGCTTATGATGATGTGATAATCCCCAAGTGCAAGGAATCATCGTAGCAATTTCCAAAGGTGGAAGTGATAAGTATGGAGTGTCGAACCCACAAGGAGCTAAAGGTAAGATCAATATTCTCTCAAGCCCTATCTGCCACTGATACGACTCTACGTACACCGAACGTTTGCTTCCAACTAGCAATGAGAAATAAAACTATGTTGTGGGTATGAAGAGGATAACTTTGTATGATATCGGAGAGCTAAAATATAAAAGTAGGTGCTGCTATCATAAAGTTAGAATATATTACTAAATATTATAAATAGCGAGTGTGGAATAATGGTGGATCGGTGTGCGGAATTGTCGTAGGCAATCGTTAATAAGACTAGTAATCACTATTGCAGTTTCATATGAGGGAGAGGCATAAGCTAACATACTTTCTATACTTGGTCATATGCACTTATGATTGGAACTCTAGCAAGCATCCGCAACTACTAAAGATCATTAAGGTAAAACCCAACCATAGCATTAAAGCATCAAGTCCTCTTTATCCCATACGCAACAACCCCCTTACTCGGGTTTGTGTTTCAACACTCACGCAACCCACTGTAAGCGAATCATAAACGTATTGCAACACCCTACAGCAGGAATCCCTCACGCTTGCGCGACACGGAGGGCACCACAGGACAACACCAAAGTAAAACATACAACTCATACCAATCTAGATCATCAATCAACCCAAAAACGAAGGATATCTACTCAAAACATCATAGGATGGCAACACATCATTGGATCATAATGTGTGGCATAAAGCACCATGTTCAAGTAGGGATTACAGTGGGGTGCCGAAGAGTGGACCGCGTAAAAGAGATGAGGATGGTGATGATGATGAAGACGATCACCACGACGATGATTCCCCTCCCGATGGCACTCCGATGCCACCGAGAGAGAGGAGGAGAGGTTCTCCCCCTTGTGCTTCCTCCTCCATGGCCTCCCCCTGGATGGGGAGAGGTTCTCCCTCCGGTCCTTGGCCTTCATGACGATAATGGCCCCTCTGGGATCCTCCTCCATGCTCTTCGGTGATGATGGCCCCCTTCGACAGGGTGCCGGAGAGGGCCTAGATTGGTTTTTGGTGGCTACGGAGGCTTCTGGCGGCGGAACTCCCGATCTAGGTTAATTTTCTGAGGTTTCTGTATTTATAGGAATTTTTGGTGTCGGTCTCACGTCAAGGAGGTGCCCAGGCGTCCACGAGGCAGGCCCACGTGCCTGGGGGGGGGGGGCGCCCCCACCCTCGTGGACGCCCCGGGACTCTCCTGGCCCAACTCTTTTACTCCGGGGTCTTCTTTTGGTCCATAAAAAATCGTTAAAAATTGGCACATCAATTGGACTCCGTTTGATATTCCTTTTCTGTAGAACTCAAAAACAAGGAAAAAACAGAAACTGGCACTGGGCTCTAGGTTATTAGGTTAGTCCCAAAAACCATATAAAATAGCATATAAATGCATATAAAACATCCAAGGTTGATAATATAATAGCATGAATACTTCATAAATTATAGATACGTTGGAGACGTATCAGCATCCCCAAGCTTAATTCCTGCTCGTCCTCGAGTAGGTAAATGATAAAAGAAATAATTTATGAAGTGTGAATGCTAGCAAGTGCATAAGTTCATCAATGATAGTTCCAATCACTTTTTCTAGCATCATTATATATCATAACAGTAGCTCATTTTCATAAAACTTTTCATGATCAAGTAACAAGCTATTCACATGTTAAAGTATAGATCATAAACTCTCTTGAAACTAACAAACTATATTCTCAGTTATCAAACAATTGCAATTCATATTATTTTTAGGAAGGGTCTATGTCAAAGCTTTGATTTAGCAAACTCCACATACTCAACTATCATTTAGTCTTTCACAATTGCTAACACTCACGTGATATTTATGGGTTCAAAGTTTTAATCAGACACAGAGAAAGATAGGGACTTATAGATGTGCCTCCTAACTTTTACCTCAAGGGTAATGTCAACAATAATAGTTCATGATATCTTACATCCAATTGGATATATATATCAGGATCTTTCCAACACAATGTGCTTGCTAAAGGATAAAATGTAAAAAGGAAAGGTGAAGATCACCATGACTCTTGCATAAGGTAGAAGATAAAAGTAAAAGATAGGCCCTTCGCAGAGGGAAGCAGAGGTTGTCATGCGCTTTTATGGTTGGATGCACAAAATCTTAATGCAAAAGAACGTCACTTTATATTGCCACTTGTGATATGGACCTTTATTATGCAGTCCGTCGTTTTTATTTCTTCCACATCACAAGATCGTATAAAGCTTATTTTCTCCACATTAATATATCATACATATTTAGAGGGCAGTTTTTATTGCATGCATCGATGACAACTTACTTGAAGGATCTTACTCAATTCATAGGTAGGTATGGTGGACTCTCATGGCAAAACTGGTTTAAGGAATGCTTGGAAGCACAAGTAGTATCTCTACTTGGTGCAAAGAATTTGGCTAACATGAGGGGGAAAAGCAAGCTCAACATGTTGGATGATCCAAGACAATATACTTTATTCAGACATAAGAAAACATAACCCATTACGTTGTCTTCCTTGTCCGACATCAACCTTTTAGCATGAGCCAGAGGCTCTATCATGTATGCAATGTTGTGTACCAGACCAGATGTGTGCCTAGCTATAAGTTTATGATAGAGGCGAGGGTCCCGATCTTTCGATGAGATGATAACTATCGATTTGGTGGAGTCGACTTTGACGATCCGACTACAAATGTGCACGACGTTGCGCCTTAGCAATCGCTAAACCAATCTCCTGAGGTTACTGACGATGCCGGAAGCACGGTCAGCCTGACCACGAAGGTCTATTCCTGCAAGCAATCGAAGAACGAGCAAGAATATGATAAAGCAATCTGAATATTGCGAATATATATATGAAGTATTGATAATGGTGGGGATCCGTAAGCGGTCTTGGTCTGGTCGTTGGACACAAACGAAGTACACGAAGTTGCAATGGCTAACTTTTAACTAAACAAATCCCAAAGTCTAAACGGCGCCCTAAGGGCTGTATATATGGAGGAAGAGGGGGGAATTTCGTGGCCCTTGGAGGAGGGGTCTGAAACCAACCCTAACTCTTGTCTCCCCACACATACAGACCCTAAAAACAACCTATACTTAAGTATTTCAAAAATACATGGGCCTGACCCAATAATAAGGCGACGCAGCACCTAAAATAGCCTCTGGACGAAATTTATGAAGTGGCATCTTGTATATTTCGTCCAAGGCTTCGTGCACTCCTTATGGTGGCTTCAAAGTCCTGAAATCATCACTTGTAACTCCGTTCTGGATCCCCTTGCGCATGCCATCATCTCCACGCTTGAACTTGTTCCAAGGTTCATCTTTCTTGTCCAAGCTAGGCCCTTCATTTTTAAGCAAGACAAATGTATCCAATTTAGGCAGCATCATATTCTCATGAACATTAGAATCGTTACCAAGAAACGAAAGCACATGATAATTCAATTGGCGTGCGCGAGCTCTAGTAATTAGTCCAGTATGTATAGCAGCAGGGGTTGTGGGTGTAACAATGGTATTGATGTCCTCATCATCCTCCCCTTCTTGAAATGGAGTCGTCCTCGACGAAAGTTCATCATCCTCACCCAAATAAGGCTTGAAATCTACAATGTTAAAAGTGGGACTAACCCCAAAATCTGCAGGCAGCTCAAGTTTATATGCATTATCATTTATTTTATCTAACACCTTAAAAGGACCATCAGTACGTGGCATTAGCTTTGATTTGCGCAAATTAGGAAATCTATCCTGACGCAAATGTAACCATACAAGATCTCCAGGTGCAAACACAACATGTTTTCTACCCTTATCTCCAGCAAGTTTATATTTAGCATTCATACGCTCAATGTTTTCCTTAGTTAACTCGTGCATTTTTAAAATCAATTCAGCACGTTCTTTAGCATCAAAATTAACCTTCTCCGAAGATGGAAGAGACAACAAATCAATAGGTGCACGAGGTAGGAAACCATACACAATTTCAAAAGGGCACATCTTAGTAGCAGAATGCAATGAACGATTATAAGCAAATTCAATATGAGGCAAGCATTCTTCCCACATTTTCTTGTTATTCTTCAAAACAGCCCTAAGCATAGTAGACAATGTTCTATTGACTACTTCAGTTTGTCCATTAGTTTGGGGGTGGCAAGTAGTACTAAAAAGCAGCTTAGTCCCCAACTTAGCCCATAAACATCTCCAAAAGTGGCTAAGAAATTTAGTATCACGATCTGAAACAATAGTATTTGGCACACCATGCAAGCGAATAATTTCACGAAAGAACAAATCAGCAACATTAACAGCATCATCGCTTTTATGACATGGTATAAAGTGTGCCATTTTCGAGAACCTATCCACGACAAAAAATATGCTATCCCTCCCCTTCTTTGTTCAAGGTAAACCTAAAACAAAGTCCATAGATATATCCTCCCAAGGAACACTAGGTACAGGCAAAGGCATATATTAATGTAGGGTAGAACCCTATGGCGCGATCTTTCATGAAAGGAGCGGAATCCCGCGAAGAACACGAAGAACACAAAGGGGAAAATGAGAGAAAACACTCAAACCAACATGAATAGATCACACATGTGCTATGATAGAGGCGGAGGTGTCCCGTCTTTCGATGAGATGATGGATTTCGCTTTGGTGGAAGTCGACTTTGACGATCCGACTATGAACGTGCGATGACGTCGCGCCTTAGCAATCGCTAAACCAACTCCGAGAGGTTATTGACCACGCCGGAGCACGATCAACCTGACCACGAGGGTCTGTTTCCTACGGGCAAACGAAGAACAAGCAAGAAACTGAGATTGCAATCTGGATATTGCGAATATAAGATGAAAGCTTTATTGATCAAGGTGGGGTTCTGTGACGCCTTTGTCTGGTCGTTGAACACAAACGAAGTACGCGAAGTTGCAGCTATGGCGAACTTTAATCTAAACAAAACCCGCAGTCTAAACGATGCCCTAAGGGCTGTATATATGGAGGAAGAGGGGGGGAATTTCGTGGCCCTTGGTGGAGGGGTCCGAAATCAACCCTATCTCTTGTTTCCCCACACATACGTACTCTAAAAATAGCCTATACTTATGTATTTTAAAATTACATGGGCCTGGCCCAATAATAAGGTGACGCAGCACCTAAAATAGCCTCGGGACGAAATTTATGAAGTGGCATCTTGTATATTTCGTCCAAGGCTTCATGCACCCATTATGGTGGCTTCAAAGTCCTGAAATCATCACTTGTAACTCCGTTCTTGTTCCCCTTGCGCATGCCATCATCTCCATGCTTGTTCTTGCTCCAATGTTCATCCTTCTCCAAGCTAGGCCCTTCATTTGTAAGCAAAACAAATGTATCCAATTTAGGTAGCATCATATTCTCATGAACATTAGAATCATTACCAAGAAACGAAAGTACCTGGTAATTTAGTTGGCGTGCACGAGCTCTAGTAATTGGTCCAGTATATATAGCAGCAGGGGCTGTGGGTGTAACAATTGTGTTGATGTCCTCATCATCCTCCCCTTCTTGAAATGAAGTCGTCCTCGACGGAAGTTCATCTTCCTCACCCAAATAAGGCTTCAAATCTGCAATGTTAAAAGTGGGACTAACCCCAAAATCTGCAGGCAGCTCAAGTTTATATGCATTATCATTTATTTTCTCTAACACCTTAAAGGGACCATCAGCACGTGGCATTAACTTTGATTTGCGCAAATCAGGAAATCTATCCTTACGCAAATGTAACCAAACAAGATCTCCAGGTGCAAACACAACATGTTTTCTACCCTTATCTCCAGCAAGTTTATATTTAGCATTCATACGCTCAATGTTTTCCTTAGTTAACTCATGCATTTTTAAAATCAATTCAGCACGTTGTTTAGCATCAAAATTAACCTTCTCCAAAGATGGAAGAGGCAACAAATCAATAGGTGCACGAGGTAGGAAACCATACACAACTTCAAAAGGGCACATCTTAGTAGTAGAATGCAACGAACAATTATAAGCAAATTCAATATGAGGTAAGCATTCCCCACATTTTCTTATTATTCTTCAAAACAGCCCTAAGCATAGTAGACAACATTCTATTGACTACTTCAGTTTGTCCATCAGTTTGGGGGTGACAAGTAGTACTAAAAAGCAGTTTAGTCCCCAACTTAGCCCATAAACATCTCCAAAAGTGGCTAAGAAATTTAGTATCACGATCTGAAACAATAGTATTTGGCACACCATGCAAGCGAATAATTTCACGAAAGAACAAATCAGCAACATTAACAGCATCATCGCTTTTATGACATGGTATAAAGCGTGCCATTTTCGAGAATCTATCCACGACAACAAATATGCTATCCCTCCCCTTCTTTGTTCGAGGTAAACCTAAAACAAAGTCCATAGATATATCCTCCCAAGGAACAGTAGGTACAGGCAAAGGCATATATAAACCATGAGGATTGAGTCGTGACTTAGCTTTTTGACATGTAGTGCAGCGAGCAATAAAACGCTCAACATCCCGTCTCATCTTTGGCCAAAAGAAATGTGTAGCAAGTACGTCTTCCATCTTCTTCACGCCAAAGTGTCCCATTAATCCTCCTCCATGCGCCTCCTGCAACAACAAAAGACGAACGGAGCTAGCTGGAATGCATAGCTTGTTAGCACGAAACACAAATCCATCGTTAACGACAAACTTGTTCCACACTCTTCCTTCTTTACAATTCCGCATTACATCTTTAAAATCAGCATCCTGCACATATTGATCTTTGATGGTCTCCAAACCAAATATTTTGAAGTCAAGTTGTGAAAGCATAGTATAGCGACGAGACAATGCATCAGCAATAACATTTTCTTTTCCCTTCTTGTGTTTAATGACATAAGGGAAAGTCTCAATGAATTCAACCCATTTAGCATGTCTACGATTCAGTTTAGCTTGACTTTTAATATGTTTCAAAGATTCATGATCAGAATGTATAACAAATTTTTTGGGCCATAAATAATGTTGCCATTTTCTAAAGTCCGAACAAGAGCATATAATTCTTTATCATAAGTAGAATAATTCAGACTAGGCCCACTCAATTTTTCAGAAAAGTATGCAACAGGTTTGCCATCTTGTAATAACACACCTCCTAATCCAATTCCACTAGCATCACATTCAAGCTCAAAAGTCTTATTAAAATCAGGAAGTTGGAGTAAAGGAGCATGTGTCAACTTATCTTTCAATACCGTGAAGGCTTCTTCCTGTGCGGTACCCCAAAGAAAAGACACATCTTTCTTTGTAAGCTCATTGAGAGGTGCAGCAATGGTGCTGAAATCTCTCACAAAACGCCTATAGAATCCAGGGAGGCCAAGAAAACTCCTCACTTGTGTGACCGTTTTGGGCTGCGGCCAACTCTCAATAGCTTCAATCTTGGCTTTATCAACTTCAATTCCCTGTGGAGTAACAACATAGCCAAGAAAAGATACTCGGTCGGTGCAAAAGGTGCACTTCCCAAGGTTACCAAACAAACGTGCATCACGTAGAGCAATAAAAACAGCACGTAAATGTTCCAAATGTTCTTCCAAAGATCTGCTATAAATCAGTATATCATCAAAATAGACTACCACAAATCGTCCAATGAAAGCACGTAAAACTTCGTTCATTAGCCTCATGAAAATACTAGGCGCATTAGTTAACCCAAAAGGCATGACTAGCCACTCATATAATCCAAACTTAGTTTTAAATGTTGTTTTCCATTCATCCCCCAATTTCATACGAATTTGATGGTATCCACTACGCAAATCAACTTTGGAGAATATTGTAGAGCCACTTAATTCATCAAGCATATCATCTAGCCTAGGAATAGGATGACGATAACGAATAGTAATATTATTAATGCCTCTACAATCAACACACATACGCGATGTACCATCCTTTTTCGGCACTAGAATAATAGGAACAGCACAAGGACTAAGGGATTCGCGTATATAACCTTTGTCGAGAAGCTCTTGTACTTGACGCATAATCTCCTTCGTCTCCTCTGGATTGGTACGGTATGGCGCACGGTTTGGCAGTGAAGCACCGGGAATTAAGTCAATCTGATGCTCAATCCCTCGAATAGGTGGTAATCCTGGTGGCACGTCTTGTGAAAAGACGTCAGCGAACTCCTGCAAAATGTTAGTGATAGCAGGAGGCAAAGAGGAAGGCACGTCCTCGAATGAAAATAATGCCTCTTTGCACACAAAAGCATAGCAAACAGATTTGCTGAAATCTAGCTCATCAATATCAGATTTGGTGGCAAATAAACATGCACTTTTCAATTTAATTTCAGAAGCAACACTAGATGGTTTATGATTAGGCTTCATTTGTTGCTCAAATTCTTTTGCCATAGTCTGATTTTCACTCTTATTCCTCTCCTGTTTTGCTTTATTAGCTCTATTAATATCATCTTTCAAAATAGAATCAGGAGTCATAGGAAGCAAAGTAATATTTTTATCCTTATGAACAAGAGTATACTCATTGTTTCCACCATGGTGTACAGAATTTTTATCAAATTGCCATGGTCTACCAAGTAATAAGGAACATGCTTGCATAGGTACCACATCACAATCAACATAATCAGCATATGTAGAGATACTAAAATGCACACGAACAGTACGTGTTACCTTAACCTTGCCGCTGTTGTTGAACCATTGGATGTAGTAAGGATGTGGATGTGGTCTTGTGGTGAGAGAAAGCTTCTCCACCATCTCCATGCTAGCCAAGTTGTGGCAGCTCCCTCCATCTATGATGACGCGCACAGAACGTTCTTTCACAACTCCCTTGGTATGGAACAAATTGTGCCTCTGATTTTGCTCAGCTTGTGTGACCTGCACACTCAAAACACGTTGAGCAACTAAACATTCATACCTGTCAGCGTCTTCAGGAGCCATGTATTGCGTCTCATGATCAGAATCATCTCCACCATGTTCTTCACGTGTAATAAGAGCCAAAGTCTCCTCATCATAGTCACTAGCGGACTCATATCCACCATCTGCGGTAACAATCATCACACGCGGAGATTTGCATTCTCTCGCATAATGACCTCCTCCCTTACAACGACGACAAATAATATCACTTGTGTGCCCCGTTGATGCCATGGAAGAAGAAGAACTCTGTGCAGGCCCAGCAGGTGCGCTCTTGGCAGATAATGGTGGTTGTGCCTGTTTTCTTGTATCACGACTGGAGGAGGCACCTGATTGAGGTGCTGGTGCAGTTGAAGTAGAAGATGCACGCGGTGTCCATGATGAAGGTCGGCCTGCAGAAAAGTTAGATCGCGCCAATGCTTGTCGATCCTGCACTTCACGTTCAGCTTTACAACCAAGATGGAATAAACGAGTGATATTAGTATACTCCTTATATCTAGAATGGTCTGAATCTCTCTATTTAATCCACCCAGAAAACGTGCAAGCATAGCTTCATTCTCCTCAACAATACCACATCTAATCATGCCAGTTTGTAATTCCTGATAATATTCTTCTACAGAATTTTTCCCTTGTCTTAAACGCTGCAATTTTTGAAGCAATTCACGTTGATAATATGGTGGAACCCAACGCGTACGCATAGCAGTTTTCAAAGCAGCCCAAGTAGTTGGAATAGGATATAATCTACAATGTTCAGACCACCATACACATGCAAAACTAGTGAAAGCACAAACAGCAGCAGCAACCCGTCTCTCCTCGGGATATTGTAAACATGTAAAATGTTGTTCTGTTTCTAACTCCCAAGTAAGATATATATCAGGAACATATCTACCCTCAAATGGTGGAATATTCAATTTCAGTTTAGGAATATGCACATCATCTCGTACCTGAGGTGGTGGTGCAGGCCTACCATTACGAATATATACCTAAGGTCGACCTGCTGGTGGTGGTGCTGGTGGGTGCACGTAGTTCTGATTTTGATCAACCTCATCCTCATAATCGCTCGCATACTCATCCTCCTCCTGGGTACCAGCAGCAGCAGTAGTAGGAGCCAAAGAAGCATCAATAACAGGAACAACAACACCAGAAGTTTGGCCATCCTCAATAGGAACACGCTTCGCTCGTCCATACTGATTCAGAAGGATGCGTTGTTGTTGGTGTTGCAGAGGTGCGATAGGTGCAGCCGGCGGTGGTGGTGGTAAACGCGCGAGCAATTCATTAAACTTGCTATCAAGCTTTGTTTCGAACGTCTTCTCCATGCCATCTATCTTCTCCATGGCCTCGTCAAATCTGTTTAGGTATCTTGCACCTGTCCACTCATCATTTGCTGAAATTTATCATGTAGCTGTTTGTTCGTCAGGTTCTCCCAATCAGTCTCATCGGCTTGTGATCCTACCATGGTTAGCAGCAAATAGAAACAGACAAGAATATGATCCTACAAACTACTAAGATGTGGTGGTGGTGTATCACAAACCCGTCAGGCAAAACTCAAATTCTTACCAGTTCTTACCCAGCAGCAGGCGGTGATCGGCAACCGTTGTAGTTAAAACTCTCAAAGCTTGGATAGAGCGATTACCAGGGAGAGTCAAACGCACGACGTAGATGTATGTGGAGCTGGGAAGGCTTATAATATGGTAGCAAAAAGGGTCAGCAATAATCAATTCAGAGATGCAAAGTTGAATAAATGCTCAACGACGGTACTGTGCTGGTCCTAGGCTAGACCGTGCTAGAGACGCGAGCCTAGAACACTAACAAAATCACGGCGCTGCACGTAAACAAGGAAAAAGCACACTCTGGAATTTTTTTTCGCTCTTTTTTTTGCGCTCTTTTTTTTTGCGCTGCTTTTTTTTTGTGAAAAATCACTATAATGGCGAGTGTCTCAAAACTCTTCGTAGGTCAAACTGACAGGATGGGCACGAAATTTTTTCGACCAATATTTTTTTTCGTTTTTTCAACTGCCCGGACCCAAAAACTGGAAACGGGTCAAAAAAAACTTCCTATAATGGCACCTGTCTCAAAACACTCAGAAACACCTAAAAATAGGATAGCCAGAATTTTTTTCGAAAAATGCGTTTTCGAAAAATTTTGGGCCTAAACGGAGGGTGGTTTCCGGACTCTTGTTTTTTTTTCGAAACCTACTCCGGCAAGGAAACACGAATCGGAATCTAGATGGATCTCAAAAACACACCTAATATGCAAGGAACTCGGATTGGTGGTGGATATATGGTGGTGGTATATGGCAGCGGTGGTAATATATGGATATGGATCGGTGGTGGTATATGGATACGGATTGGTGGTGGTATATGGATACGGATTCGGAGCGATGGTGGTAGGTGACAGGGGCGATGATGATGGTGCGGTGGTGGCGTGACAACTTATGACCAGAACTCGAAACTCTAAAAGACTAACGCTAAGACCAGCAACTAGACACGACGATGCAACCGCAAATTCAACAAAGCAAAACCCTAAAAAGATTATGCAAAGGCTCAGATTGGTTCGGATATGATGAACTAACCCTAATTTTTTTTGGCTTTTTCGTGGACTGTAGGTATGAAGAACAGACTCGATCTAAACTATGAAAAACTGTAAAATCTCACCGAGCAACCTGGAACTCTGATACCACTTGATAGAGGCGGAGGTGTCCCATCTTTCGATGAGATGATGGATTTCGCTTTGGTGGAAGTCGACTTTGACGATCCGACTACGAACGTGCGAGGACGTCGCGCCTTAGCAATCGCTAAACCAACTCCGAGAGGTTATTGACCACGCCGGAGCACGATCAACCTGACCACGAGGGTTTGTTTCTTGCGAGCAAACGAAGAACAAGCAAGAAACTGAGATTGCAATCTGGATATTGCGAATATAAGATGAAAGCTTTATTGATCAAGGTGGGGTTCTGTGACGCCTTTGTCTGGTCGTTGAACACAAACGAAGTACGCGAAGTTGCAGCTATGGCGAACTTTAATCTAAACAAAACCCGCAGTCTAAACGATGCCCTAAGGGCTGTATATATGGAGGAAGAGGGGGGGAATTTCGTGGCCCTTGGTGGAGGGGTCCGAAATCAACCCTATCTCTTGTTTCCCCACACATACGTAATCTAAAAATAGCCTATACTTATGTATTTCGAAATTACATGGGCCTGGCCCAATAATAAGGTGACGCAGCACCTAAAATAGCCTCGGGACGAAATTTATGAAGTGGCATCTTGTATATTTCGTCCAAGGCTTCATGCACCCATTATGGTGGCTTCAAAGTCCTGAAATCATCACTTGTAACTCCGTTCTTGTTCCCCTTGCGCATGCCATCATCTCCATGCTTGTTCTTGCTCCAATGTTCATCCTTCTCCAAGCTAGGCCCTTCATTTGTAAGCAAAACAAATGTATCCAATTTAGGCAGCATCATATTCTCATGAACATTAGAATCATTACCAAGAAACGAAAGTACCTGGTAATTTAGTTGGCGTGCACGAGCTCTAGTAATTGGTCCAGTATGTATAGCAGCAGGGGTTGTGGGTGTAACAATTGTATTGATGTCCTCATCATGCTAGATCCTCGGATACATGGAACGATACACGGTACACGATCAGCTAGGGACGATACATAGGTAGTCGGTCTTCTCTGTGAGGAGGTCTTGAGGGGGCCGCCCAAGAGGGGGTCTTGAATCCACAAGGGGATCTTCCCTTAGAAGGGGCCTTGAATCCAAAGGGATCTTCTCCGAAGAGGCCTTGAATCCAAAGGGATCTTCTCCGAAGAGGCCGCGGTCTCTCGCAAGGAGGAGATCCGATATGGATGAGCGTAGCTCTATCTCGAAGTATGAGCTAAACCAACGCTAACCCTAGAAAGGAGGAGGTGGAGGAGTATATATAGTCTAGGTCCACGAAGGGGTAAGTGAGGGGCGAAAGGGTACATGGGCTTCGGCCCGAGTGTCTGCGCGCAGGCAGGGCCGAAAGTTCCGGGACGGCCGGAAGGTCCGGGCGCCGGAGGTTCCGGGCGAAGGTCCGGGTAGGGTCCGGGCTATCTAGAGAGTTGGCACACTCTCGGACAGCTTCGGTGCAGCAGGGCCGGAAGCTCCGGGATGGCCGGAAGTTCCGGGCAGCGGCCGGAAGTTCCGGGCTTTCCAGAAGCTTGTCCAGGCTTCTTCTTCCTTCTCTTCCACGCTTCCCTCGCAGATGGTGTAGGTGATCCTTGGCGCGTGCACTCCTCCTCGTCATCCGTGAAGCTCCGACTATACCTATGCATGCACGATGGAGGGTCAAGTAGTATACCATCCTCGAAGGGGTCAAGTGAGCACGTGTAAAGGAGAGGATTCACCTTTATGTATGTGAAGTAGATGTCGCACGTGTCACTTGCCGAATGAACTCTTGAGATGGTGATGTCCATAGGATGCTCCGCATCATCCCCTCCCCCTTGGGAAAGATCCGACCTCGGATCGAAATCCAAATCACCATGGGAAAGAGATGGCGTCACCGTGTAGTCATCTTGAAGCTTGAAATGGGCACTCTCCAATGTCGCACCGTCTCGTGATTCCTTCAAAAGGAGCAAGGAGAACAAACACTTGGAAAAACAAATGCGGTTACCGTTAGTGCAAAACCAAGCATTCAAGAGGTGATTCACCCAACAAGTGTTGTCATCAAGCATAGCATATGGTGTGACAAAGGATTGTGACATGGCATGTAAGTACATAAATTGAGCACAAAGAAGGACATCATGGAAACAAGCATGTGAATGTGAGGTAGTGGTGCAAATATGTGTGACAAGAGAAGAAGCATCTACCTCAAGTTCATAGCAAGCATTCACAAATTGCTCAATGTAAGGTCGATGGTAGGCATATGAATCATTCACAACACCAAGTAAAATGAAGTGTCTAAACACATGGGTCAAGTGCAAGACAATCCAAGCATAATGTGCATGGGGTGTAGTGAATATAGTGTGGCACTCAACACAATAGAAAGAGCAATTGTTCATCATGTGTGAGGCAATCAAGTCAAGCATAGTAATCAAGTCGTGCAAGCTAGTAGTGCGAAGATGCAACATACTAGAGTAAATCATGGCAATCATGTCATGAGAGCAAATAATAGGCATAGGCAATGCACATGACATATCGCAAGCACGAACACAAAGCAAGATGAAAGTATCATCACAAGCATGGGGTACAAAGCAAATATGGCAATAACAAGTGATATCTCCACCAAGCTTGCAAATACACATACAAGTATGAGAATCAATCAGCATGTGTAATGCAAAGCGCGGGTCACAAATGCATGGCAAAGGCATAGTAATGAGCATATCATGCAAAGTGAACATGGCAAGATGGGCATATAATATGTAATGGACAATAACCCATAGCCAAGTGAGGGTCATGTAGAAGAAATGCGCGAAGACTTCGCGTGAAGAGAGCGGTGGGAAATGCAATCCATGGGATTCCAAGTCATCATTGCTCTCTAGAGATCGTTTTGTCAACTCGTGGGATTGCGAGGTTGACAAGAATTCATGGGTACTTACACAAAAGAGACACAAACCAAAGAAATTGTCCACGTGGTAAATGTACACATCATCCATCATGATGTGTATGTGCACATGTGAGTTAGCACAAGATAAGCATCGGTCAAAGAAATTTGATGCATGGTATAAGAACATGTCATCCATCATGAAAGAATAGTTACTGTGTATGACACGACGGGGGTGCAAATTTAGCATACAAGTATATGGCACATCAATAGCATGTGTATTCATGGGAAGCATATTGTGCATACAAGTATTGGGATCATGCAATGGATGGGAGTGAACAAAATCTCCAAACATGTATGAAGAAACTATGGGGGTCTCCTCATGAGCAATAATGGGAACATCATATGGAGAAAATGGACAATATCCAAAACAATGCATATCCGAAGCTAGGTGGTCATGGCATGGCATATGAGATAAATGATGCAAAGGTAGCATGTCAATATCATCACAAGAGAAACAAATGCCAATAACCATAGGCTTGTCATCTATGCCATATGTGAAAATTGGGTTAATCTGAATGGCATATGCATAATCACTATGAAGAGATTGCAAATATGACATGTGGTCGATCTCATGCATAGCATATGAGAAGTCAAGCGGATTGGCAAACATGATGTGACCGAGAGAATTAGCACAAGAAATCCTATGTAACATGGCATCACAACTAATAGACTCCACATGGCAATCATCATACTCATCATAAATGGGTAAATCATCACATGGGGAAATCATACTAGCATGAAGTATGTCAATAGGGGGATCAACATCATGCAAGCAATCAATGTCATGAATGTCCACTAGTGGGACTAGAGCATCATCTTCACCTATGTTACCTTGTTCATTCCACTCAAGTGGTGTAGGTGAGGTGGGAAAGACCAAATGGTGGTCAAGATCATCATTGTGATGGAACCATGTGGGGGGTGCATCATATTCCACCATGGCCATCGTCTTCTCCAAAGGTAGGACGAAGTGGTCGAGAAGCGGCGCATCATCATATAAGGGACCTAGCACCAAATGAGAACACACAATAGAGGTAGAGGTCAAGTCATTAGTGTTAAAAGTGGCCTCACATGACCTATCAACTATCTCACTCTCTCTATGTGGTGGTTCACTCACTCCCTCAAAATAGGTGCACTCAAACTCACATATGGTGGAGTCACTCATCTCACTCAAGAGGTGGGGGTTGTGGCTCTCCTCACATGGGAATAGTGGAAACACATCATATATGGGGCTAGTGGTGAAATCACTCTCACTCTCAATATGGTGGCTAAAGTCACTCAAGTCATCACATGTCGCGGTGGTCGAAGGGAAAATCCCATGCTCAACCGTCTCATAGTCATCGTCATGGATGAAGGTCGAAGATGGCACAACATCACTCTCGCCGTGGATGAAGGCCGAAGATGGCACATCATCACTCTCGCCTCCTAAGATGGAAGCATCATCCTTGCTCGCCACCTTGTCGCTCACCTTCAAAGCTTGGTCCTTGAGGGTCTCCGTAGTCGTACTCGTCACCGCACCGTCTTGAAAAAGAGTCATGGAGGACTCGGCATCGTCAATGCCACAAAGAGGGATGGCGTCAAACTTGGGAGTAGCATCTTGGAGCTCGTCGGGCTTGGACATCATGGTGGTACTAGCCTCATGCTCGTTCTCATGGAGCTTGGTTGTCACGAAGTGAGCTTGGGGTAGAGAAACTTTGGCCTTCATGAGTTCTTGTTCCACCTTGAGAGCACCAATGTAGTTGTCGTCGAGGGACTTGTAGTTCTTGAGGAATATCGTCTTGGAGATGTCGTTGTGCAATCCCATCATGAAGTGGAACGTCATCTAAATGGGGTCGTCCACGCCGGCTCGTCACAAGGCAATCTTCATCTCCTTGAAGTACTCGTCGATGGACTTGGATCCTTGGATGGTGTTCTCCAATTGGCGTTGAAGTTGTTCCGTGTAGGTTGGAGGCACAAACTCTCGCCGCAAGGCTCTCTTCGTCTTAGGCCAACTCATGTCGTAGCTCTCCGAAGGTGTGTGAAGCCACCATGTGGACGCGTAGTCGTGGAAGTTCCTTGTGGCGCACTTCACTTGATCTTCGGGAGGGACTTGATGTAGCTTGAGGTAGTCGTCCATCAAACGCTCCCACTCAAGATACTCCTCGAGTTCTTGAGTCCCATAGAAAGGAATCGTGTGGTCGATGTTGAGGTCGTAGTAGCTCGTGGAAGTCGCGGACTTGAGCTTGGGGAGCTTCTCTTGAGTGTAGTCTTGAGGTGCTTGTTGGCGAAGATGCCATATATCCGAAGGCGAAGATGCCTTAGTGGTTGGTGTAGCCGTAGCTCCGTCTTGGTGCTTGTCTCGTGGTCTTCTCTTGTGGTCATGAAGTTTGGACTTGGCGTGAAGTAGGGCTTGTTGCGACTTGTAGGTAGGCGCATCTCGAGCATCTTCATGATGATGTTGTCGTTGTTGTTCTTTAGCTCAATGTAGATGTCGTTCGTCGTCGTCGTGCACATGTTGCTTGGAGGTGACTTGCCCTTCCTGACGAGGTGGATCACAAACGTGATGGTGGTCGCCATGGAGATGTGGACGAGGATGACTTGCGCTTGCATCATTTTTGCGCTCCGAAGACTTGTGACTTGAACGTCGCCGCCTTGAGGATGATGAAGGGGAAGAACGGTTGATCAACAAGGTCCGAATCTCCCCCATCCTTGCATCTTGCTCCTCCTTTTGTGCGGAAAGCTTGTTCTTGATGTAGTTGTACACGCCGCCGTTGTTGTGGAAGATCGGAGACGAAATGCCTTGCCTATCCATCACAAGATTTGAGCCAATATGAGTGGAGAAAGAGAAGAACGAATACCAAATGTACCTTGACCGAAGTTGAAAGTGGATCAATGATCACTCCAATGTGGACAAGGAAATAGCACAATTGGTACCAATTCTTGTCGGTTTCTCACACCTACACGAATAAGGCTTATGGTGGAGCTCAGTGAGGATAGTGGCACAAATTTTTTTATGCAAAATGTTAGCAAGAGTCAATAATGTTGAAAGAGATTCACAAATTCGCAAGTGAAACAAGTAGACCAATAGCAATATGTGGCACACGGAAACACACACACGGATAGATAAATGGGGTCGTGCAACCAAGGAGTGAGCTCAAAATGTGGAATCCACGAAAAATGCTCTTGTTGCACAACTCTAGAGAGACGCTAGCACGATTGCTCAATAGGCGGATACGACACTTGTGCACAACCTATAGGAGACAAAAATGCAACGACTTCTATCCCAAGTATGCTATGTATATATGGTTCCCGGTGTTATGATCCAAGATGATCTTATATGACAATGTGGTATGATGCTTTGGCACTTGCTTACAAGCTCTTTGTTCACTCTTTTTCTTTGCTTAAAATCTTTATTCTCTTTTTTTGTATGGCCACTTTTGCACAATGCACAAACCAAGATAGCTATTGTGTATATGCGGGAACAAACTTGAGGCACACGAGATGATATGATAACAAGATGATACCTATAGTATGGTATGTATGCAATGGGAGGTGTAGCTCGATGATCACTAATGTGCACAAGTAACGTTGCCAGCAATAATCAAATGGCTAGTCTCGATAGGCAAGTGACGCAAAATGGGCTAGGGGTTATCAATGCAATGGCAAGGGAATATACAATGGAGGGATACCACGATACCAAGATTATATGGAGGTTACCGTCCTTGTCGATGATGAGTGGCGGTGATCTTGATGGAGATAACAAGATGATGGAGACTCGTCCCTAAGTATCCGAAACACCTTAGGAAATGGAAAAACTGCGAACTCAAAATCTCAAATGTCAAAATGGTGGTAGCGGGATGCGGTGGTGGTGTTGCGGAAGCTCAATGGGATTGCGACAATGCAATGATGGGTTATGCGAGTAGGCAATGCAGAAGTGGAGGGTTATTGGGTTATGTGAGTCGGAGTTGGAAGCACGGTCCCTAAGTAGCCGAAACACCTTAGGAGACACAACTCACAATAGAAACAAAATTGGGTTAGGTTGGGGTGGAAGAAGTGTATGGTTGGTAAGCCTATGCGGAAGTTATGGTGGTGGTGGTTGATGAATAAGCAACCGTCCCTAAGTAGCCTAGACACCTTAGGAGACTCAAATCACTCCTCAAGTAACCACATATGCGATGGGGAACAAAATTGGTTAGGTTGCGGAAGTCGGTGATGGTGTAGCGGATGATATGGTGGAAGGCCTAGGCAAAGATGCCAAAGTTTCCAAAAAATTGATGGTGTCAAAATGTGGTGAAACCAAGGTGGGGTCCTTGGGCACGCCGATAGCTTCAAAACGAACCAAAGAACACTCAAATCGGAGTTCGAAGCGAAAAGTTGTGACCAAAACAGTGAAAGAGGCTGATGCTAAAATTCTGTGTAATGTTTCGGGTTAGGCCGGAAGTTCCGGGGGTCGCGGAAAAAGTCTCGGGGAAGCCGGGGGATTTTGGGTAAACTCTCTGTTTAGCCCGGAAGTTCCGGGGCTGGGACGGAAGTTCCGGGGGAGTCCGGAAGTTCCGGGGGTCGTGAAATTTCTTCCGGGACGAACCCTAAATTCCAGATCCGAGAATGTGGGCGGAAAAACTTGATTTCCATGGTCAAAATTGGGAAGATTTTGTGGATAGAAATGGGGGGAAATATGGGGAATGCTAGATCCACTTGAGACACAACGAATCCATGGATCAAAATCAACAAAACATCGTCAAACCAACAAATCACAAAAAAAATTGGGGCTATTTTTGGTGGGGATTTTCGAAATTGGGGAAGGACACAACAAAATTAGGCTAGAAAACGAAGAGGGGAGGCTCCGAAATCGTGATCAATGTGGCTCATGATACCAAGATGATGGTATCAAGAGACAAGCTGGCTCTGATCCAAGATGATGTAGGGTAGAACCCTATGGCCCGATCTTTCACGAAAGGAGCGGAATCCCGCGAAGAACACGAAGAACACAAAGGGGAAAACGAGAGAAAACACTCAAACCAACATGAATAGATCACACATGTGCTAGATCCTCGGATACATGGAACGATACATGGTACACGATCAACTAGGGATGATACATAGGTAGCCGGTCTTCTCTGTGAGGAGGTCTTGAGGGGGCCCGCCCAAGAGGGGGTCTTGAATCCACGAGGGGATCTTCCCTAAGAAGGGGCCTTGAATCCAAAGGGATCTTCTCCGAAGAGGCCGCGGTCTCTCGCAAGGAGGAGATCCGATATGGATGAGCGTAGCTCTATCTCGAAGTATGAGCTAAACCAACACTAACCCTAGAAAGGAGGAGGTGGAGGAGTATATATAGTCTAGGTCCACGAAGGGGTAAGTGAGGGGCGAAAGGGTACATGGGCTTCGACCCGAGTGTCTGCGTGCAGGCAGGGCCGGAAGTTCCGGGGACGGCCAGAAGGTCCGGGCGCCGGAGGTTCCGGGCGAAGGTCCAGGCAGGGTCCGGGCTATCTAGAGAGTTGGCACACTCTCGGACGGCTTCGGTGCAGCAGGGCTGGAAGCTCCGGGATGGCCGGAGGTTCCGGTGGACGGAAGTTCCGGGCAGCGGCCGGAAGTTCCGGGCTTTCCAGAAGCTTGTCCAGGCTTCTTCTTCCTTCTCTTCCACGCTTCCCTCGCGGATGGTGTAGGTGATCCTTGGCGCTTGCACTCCTCCTCGTCATCCGTGAAGCTCTGACAATACCTATGCATGCACGATGGAGGGTCAAGTAGTATACCATCCTCGAAGGGGTCAAGTGAGCACGTGTAAAGGAGAGGATTCACCTTTATGTATGTGAAGTAGATGTCGCACATGTCACTTGCGGAATGAACTCTTGACGTGGTGATGTCCATAGGATGCTCTGCATCATATATAAACCATGAGGATTGAGTCATGACTTAGCTTTTTGACATGTAGTGCAGCGAGCAACAAAACGCTCAACATCCCGTCTCATCTTTGGCCAAAAGAAATGTGTTGCAAGTATATCCTCCGTCTTCTTGACGCCAAAGTGTCCCATTAATCCTCCTCCATGCGCCTCCTGCAACAACAAAAGACGAACAGAGCTAGCTGGAATGCATAGCTTGTTAGCACGAAACACAAATCCATCGTTAGGAACGAACTTGTTCCAAGTTCTCCCTTCCTTACAATTCTGCAATACATCTTTAAATTCAGCATCATGCACATATTGATCTTTGATGGTCTCCAAACCAAATATTTTAAAGTCAAGTTGTGAAAGCATAGTATAACGACGAGACAATGCATCAGCAATAACATTTTCTTTACCCTTCTTGTGTTTAATGACATAAGGAAAAGTCTCAATGAATTCAACCCATTTAGCATGTCTACGGTTCAGTTTTGCTTGACTTTTAATGTGTTTCAAAGATTCATGATCAGAATGTATAACAAATTCCTTGGGCCATAAATAATGTTGCCATGTTTCTAAGGTGCGAACAAGAGCATATAATTCTTTGTCATAAGTAGAATAGTTCAGACTAGGCCCACTCAATTTTTCAGAAAAGTATGCAACAGGTTTGCCATCTTGTAATAACACACCTCCTAATCCAATTCCACTAGCATCACATTCAAGCTCAAAAGTCTTATTAAAATCAGGAAGTTGGAGTAAAGGAGCATGTGCTAACTTATCTTTTAATACTGTGAAGGCTTCTTCCTGTGCGGAACCCCAAACAAAAGGCACATCCTTCTTTGTAAGCTCGTTGAGAGGTGCAGCGATGGTGCTGAAATCTCTCACAAAACGCCTATAGAAACCAGCAAGGCCAAGGAAACTCCTCACTTGTGTGACCGTTTTGGGCTGCGGCCAACTCTCAATAGCTTCAATCTTGGCTTTATCAACTTCAATTCCCTGTGGAGTAAAAACATAGCCAAGAAAAGATACTCGGTCGATGCAAAAGGTGCACTTTCCAAGGTTACCAAACAAACGTGCATCACGTAGAGCAATAAAAATAGCACATAAATGTTCCAAATGTTCCTCCAAAGATTTGCTATAAATCAATATGTCATCAAAGTAAACTACCACAAATCGTCCGATGAAAGCACGTAAAACTCCGTTCATTAACCTCATGAAAGTACAAGGTGCATTAGTTAACCCAAAAGGCATGACTAACCACTCATATAATCCAAAATTAGTTTTAAATGCTGTTTTCCATTCATCTCCCAATTTCATACGAATTTGATGGTATCCACTACGCAAATCAACTTTGGAGAATATTGTAGAGCCACTCAATTCATCAAGCATATCATCTAGCCTAGGAATAGGATGACAATAACGAATAGTAATATTATTAATGCCTCTACAATCAACGCACATACGTGACGTACCATCCTTTTTCGGCACTAAAATGATAGGAACAGCACAAGGACTAAGGGATTCGCGTATATAACCTTTGTCGAGCAGTTCTTGTACTTGACGCATAATCTCCTTCGTCTCCTCTGGATTGGTACGGTATAGTGCATGGTTGGGTAATGATGCACCGGGAATTAAGTCAATTTGATGCTCAATCCCTCGAATAGGTGGTAATCCCGGTGGCACGTCTTGTGGAAAGACGTCAGCGAACTCCTGCAAAATGTTAGTGACAGCAGGAGGCAAAGAGGAAGGCACGTCCTCGAATGAAAATAATGCCTCTTTGCACACAAAAGCATATCAAATAGATTTGCTAAAATCTAAATCATCAATATCAGATTTGGTGGGAATTAAACATGCACTTTTCAATTTAATTTCAGAAGCAACACTAGATGGTTTATTATTAGGCTACATTTGTTGCTCAAATTCTTTTGCCACAATCTGATTTTTCACTTTTATTTTTCTCCTGTTTTGGTTTATTAGCTCTGTTAATATCATCTTTCAAAATGGAATCAGGAGTTATAGGAAGCAAAGTAATATTTTTATCCTTATGAACAAGAGTATACTGATTGTTTCTGCCATGGTGTACAATTTTTTTTATCAAATTGCCATGGTCTACCAAGTAATAAGGAACATGCTTGCATAGGTACCACATCACAATCAACATAATCAGCATATGTAGAGATACTAAAATGCACACGAACAGTACGTGTTACCTTAACCTTGCCACTGTTGTTGAACCATTGGATGTAGTAAGGATGTGGATGTGGTCTTGTGGTGAGAGATAGCTTCTCCACCATCTCCATTCTAGCCAAGTTATTGCAGCTCCCTCCATCTATGATGACGCGAACAAAATGTTCCTTCACAACTCCCTTTGTATGGAACAAATTATGCCTTTGATTTTGCTCAGCTTGTGTGACCTGCACACTCAAAACACGTTGAGCAACTAAACATTCATACCTGTCAGCATCTTCAGGAGCCATGTATTGCGTCTCATGATCAGAATCATCTCCACCGTGTTCTTCACATGTAATAAGAGCCAAAGTCTCCTCATCATAGTCACTAGCGGACTCATACCCACCATCCTCAGTAGCAATCATCAGACGCTGAGATTGGCATTCTCTCGCAAAATGTCCTCTTCCCTTACAACGACGACAAATAATATCACTTGTGTGCCGTATTGATGCCATGGACGAAGAAGAGCTCTTCGCAGGTCTGACAGGTGTGCTCTTGGCAGATAGTGGTTGTTGTGCCTGCTTTCTTGTATCACAGCTGGAGGTGGCACCTGATGGAGGTGCTGGTGGAGTGGAAATAGAGGATGCACATGGTGTCCATGATGAAGATCGACCTGCAGAAAAGTTAGTTCGCGCCAATGCCTGTCGATCCTGCACTTCACGTTCAGCTTTACAAGCAAGATGGAATAAGCGAGTGATATTAGTATACTCCTTATGCTCTAGAATGGTCTGAATCTCTCTATTCAATCCACCCATAAAACGTGCAAGCATAGCTTCATTCTCCTCAATAATACCACATCTAATCATGCCAGTTTGTAATTCCTGATAATATTCTTCTACAGAATTTTTTCCTTGTCTTAAACGCTGCAATTTTTGAAGTAATTCACGTTGATAATATGGTGGAACCCAACGAGTACGCATAGTAGTTTTCAAAGCAGCCCAAGTAGTTGGAATAGGATATAATCTACAATGTTCAGACCACCAAACACATGCAAAGCTAGTGAAAGCACAAATAGCAGCAGGAACACGTCTCTCCTCAGGATATTGTAAACATGTAAATCGTTGTTCAGTTTCTAACTCCCAAGTAAGATATATATCAGGAACATATCTACCCACAAATGGTGAAATATTCAATTTTAGTTTAGGAAGATGGTCATGTACCTCAGGTGGTGGTGCAATCCTACCGTTGCGATGATATGCATGAGGACGACCTGGTGATGGTGGTGCTAGTGGTTGCATGTAGTTCTGAGTTTGGTCAACCTCATCCTCGTAATGGTCCACCACGTCTGCAGTAGCAGCAGGAGTGGCCGAAGCATCAACAGCGGCACCAGAATTTTGCCCAGGGTCAATGGTAATGCACTGTGCTCGTCCCACTTGATTTGGAAAGCAATGTTGTTGTTGTTGTTGTTGTTGTTGTTGTTGTTATTGTTGTTGTTGTTGTAGAGGTGCGTTAGGGGCAGACGGTGGTCGTGGTGGAAGACGCGCGAGCAATTCATTAAACTTGTTATCGAGCTTTGTTTCGAACGTCTTCTCCATGCCATCTATCTTCTCCATGGCCTCTTCAAACCTGTTTAGCACATCTTGCACCTGTCCACTCATCATTTGCTGAAATTTATCATGCAACTCCTTATTCGTCATGTTCTCCCAGTCAGTCTCATCGGCTTGTAATCCTGCCATGGTTAGCAACAATAGAAACACACAAGAATATGATCCTACAGACTACTAACAAGAGGTGGTGGTGGTGTCACAAATCCGTCAAGCAAATCTCAAATTCTTACCAGTTCTTACCCAACAGCAGGCGGTGATCGGCAACCGTCGTAGTCAAAACTCTCAAAGCTTGGATAGAGCGATTACCAGGGAGAGTCAAACACACAACGTAGATGTATGTGGAGCTGGGAAGGCTTATAATATGGTAGCAAAAAGGGTTAGCAATAATCAATTCAGAGATGCAAAGTTGAATAAACGCTCAACGACGGTACTGTGCTGGTCCTAGGCTAGACCGTGCTAGAGACGCGAGCCTAGAACACTAACAAAATCACGACGCTGCACGTAAACAAGGGAGGAGCACACTCTGAATTTTTTTCTTTTTTTTTCTTTTTTTTGCACTTTTTTTTTGAGTTTGGAACTATTTTTCTTCTGTGGGTAGCACGAAAGTTCAGGAGTCCTACGCTATCACAACTCGGAGTATCACGTGATCTGGAAATCGAAAACAGAGTAACAAAAAACTGGACTCGGACTGGTGGCGGAGATGAATCTGGTGGAACTCGGACTGGTGGCGTATATATGTTGCAGGTGGACTCGGATTGGCGTGATGGCGGTGGATATATAGTATATGGCAGCGGCGATGATGATGGTGGTATATGGCAGTGATGATGACGATGGTGGTATATGGCATCGGTGATGATGATGATGCGGCGGCGGCGTGACTACTTGTGAACAGAACTCGAAACTCTAAAGGACTAGACACTAAGACCAGCAACTAGACACGACGATGCAACCACAAACTCAACAATGCAAAACCCTAAAAAGATTATGCAATGGCTCAGATTGGTTTGGATATGATGAACTAACCCTAAATTTTTTGTGGCTTTCTCGTGGACTGTAGGTATGAAGAACAGACTCGATCTAAACTACGAAAAACTGTAAAATCTCACCGAGCAACCTGAAAATCTGATACCACTTGATAGAGGCGAGGGTCCTGATCTTTCGATGAGATGGTAACTATCGATTTGGTGGAGTCGACTTTGACGATCCGACTACAAATGTGCACGACGTTGCGCCTTAGCAATCGCTAAACCAATCTCCTGAGGTTACTGACAATGCCGGAAGCACGGTCAGCCTGACCACGAAGGTCTATTCCTGCAAGCAATCGAAGAACGAGCAAGAATATGATAAAGCAATCTGAATATTGCAAATATATATGAAGTATTGATAATGGTGGGGATCCGTAAGCGGTCTTGGTCTAGTGTTGGACACAAACGAAGTACACGAAGTTGCAATGGCTAACTTTTAACTAAACAAATCCCAAAGTCTAAACGGCGCCCTAAGGGCTGTATATATGGAGGAAGAGGGGGGAATTTCGTGGCCCTTGGAGGAGGGGTCCGAAACCAACCCTAACTCTTGTTTCCCCACACATACGGACTCTAAAAACAACCTATACTTAGTATTTCGAAAATACATGGGCCTGGCCCAATAATAAGGTGACACAACACCTAAAATAGCCTCTGGACGAAATTTATGAAGTGGCATCTTGTATATTTCGTCCAAGGCTTCATGCACTCCTTATGGTGGCTTCAAAGTCCTGAAATCATCACTTGTAACTCCGTTCTGGATCCCCTTGCGCATGCCACCATCTTCACGCTTGAACTTGTTCCAAGGTTCATCTTTCTTGTCCAAGCTAGGCCCTTCATTTGTAAGCAAGACAAATGTATCCAATTTAGGCATCATCATATTCTCATGAACATTAGAATCGTTACCAAGAAACGAAAGCACCTGATAATTCAATTGGCGTGCGCGAGCTCTAGTAATTGGTCCAGTATGTATAGCAGCAAGGGCTGTAACAATGGTATTGATGTCCTCATCAGTTTAGTAAGGAGGTACCAAAGTAATCCAAGAGTGGATCACTGGACAGCGGTCAAGAACATCCTGAAATACCTGAAAAGGACTAAGGATATGTTTCTTGTATATGGAGGTGACAAAGAGCTCGTCGTAAACGGTTACGTCGATGCAAGCTTTGACACTGATCCAGATGACTCTAAGTCACAAACCGGATACATGTTTTTATTAAATGGTGGAGCTGTCAGTTGGTGTAGTTCCAAGCAGAGCATCGTGGCGGGATCTACGTGTGAAGCAGAATATATAGCTGCTTCATAAGCAGCAAATGAAGGAGTCTGGATGAAGGAGTTCATATCCGATCTAGGTGTCATACCTAGTGCATCGGGTCCAATGAAAATCTTTTGTGATAATACTGGTGCAATTGCCTTGGCAAAGGAATCTAGATTTCACAGGAGAACCAAACACATCAAGAGACACTTCAATGCCATGCGTGATCAAGTCAAGGAGGGAGACATAGAGATTTGCAAGATACATACGGATCTGAATGTTGCAGACCCGTTCACTAAGCCTCTCTCACGAGCAAAAGATGATCAACACCAAGACTCCCTGGGTGTTAGAATCATTACAATGTAATCTAGATTATTGACTCTAGTGCAAGTGGGAGACTGAAGGAAATATGCCCTAGAGGCAATAATAAAGTTGTTACTTATATTTCCTTATATCATGATAAATGCTTATTATTCATGCTAGAATTGTATTAACCGGAAACATAGTATATGTGTGAAAACATAGACAAACAGAGTGTCACTAGTTTGCCTCTACTTGACTAGCTCGTTGAATCAATGATGGTTATGTTTCCTAACCATAGACATGAGTTGTCATTTGATTAACGGGATCACATCATTAGAGAATGATGTGATTGACGTGACCCATCCGTTAGCTTAGCACAATGATCGTTTAGTTAGTTGCTTTTGCTTTCTCCATAACTATACATGTTCCTATGACTATGAGATCTTGCAACTCCCGAATACCGGAGGAACACTTTGTGTGCTACCAAACGTCACAACATAACTGGGTGATTATAAAGGTTCTCTACAGGTGTCTCCGATGGTGTTTGTTGAGTTGGCATGAATCAAGATTAGGATTTGTCACTCCGATTGTCGAAGAGGTATCTCTAGGCCCTCTCGGTAATGCACATCACTATAAGCCTTGCAAGCAATGTGACTAATGGGTTAGTTACGGGATGTTGCATTACGGAACGAGTAAAGAGACTTGCCGGTAACGAGATTGAACTAGGTATTGAGATACCGACAATCTAATGTCGGGCAAGTAACATACCGATGACAAAGGGAAGAACGTATACCATTATGCGGTTTGACCGATAAAGATCTTCGTAGAATATGTAGGAACCAATATGAGCATCCAAGTTCAACTATTGGTTATTGACCAGAGATAAGTCTCGGTCATGTCTACATAGTTCTCGAACCCGTAGGGTTCGCACGCTTAACGTTCGGTGACGATCGGTATTACGAGTTTATGTGTTTTGATGTACATAAGGTAGTTCAGAGTCCCGGGTTTGATCACAGACATAACGAGGAGTCTCGAAATGGTCGAGACATAAAGATCGATATATTAGAAGCCTATATTTGGACATCGGAATGGTTCCGAGTGGTTCGGGCATTTTTCCGGAGTACCGGGAGGTTACCGGAACCCCCCGGGGAGTATATGGGCCTTATTGGGCCTTAGTGGAATAGAGGAGAGGGAAGGGAAAAGAGGGAGGCACGCCCCAAGCCCAATCTGAATTGGGAGGGGAGCCGGACCCCCTTTCCTTCCTTCCTCTCTCCTCCTTCCTTCCTCTCCTACTCCTACTTGGAAGGGCTCCTACTTCTACTAGGAAATGGGGGAATCCTACTCCCGGAGGGAGTAGGACTCCCCCAGGGCGCGCCATAGAGAGGGACGGCCCTCCCCCTCCCCCACTCCTTTATATACGGGGGAGGGGGGCACCCCATGGACAGACAAGTTGATCAGTTGATCTTTTAGCCATGTGCGGTGCCCCCCTCCACCATAATCCACCTCGGTTATATCGTAGTGGTGCTTAGGCGAAGCCCTGTTCCGGTAGCAACATCATCACCATCATCACGCCATCGTGCTGACGAAACTCTCCCACGAAGCTCTACTGGAGCATGAGTTCGCAGGACGTCACCGAGCTGAATGTGTGCAGATCGCGGAGGTGTCGTTCGATACTAGGATCGGTCGATCGTGAAGACGTACGACTACATCAACAGTGTTGTCATAACGCTTCCGGTTACGGTCTACAAGGGTATGTAGATGATACTCTCCCCTCTCGTTGCTATGCATCACCATAATCTTGCGTGTGCATAGGATTTTTTTTGAAATTACCGCATTCCCCAACAAAATCATCACCATCGTCATCACCATCGATCCTCTCATCGGGAGGGGGTCAATCTCCATCAACATCTTCACCGGCACCATCTCATCTCAAACCCTAGTTCATCTCTTGTATCCAATCTTTGTCCCAAAACCTCAGATTGGTACCTATGGGTTGCTAGTAGTGTTGATTATTCCTTGTAGTTGATGCTAGTTGGTTTAGTTGGTGGAAGATCATATGTTCAGTTCCTTTATGCATATTAATACCCCTCTGATTATGAACATGAATATGATTTGTGAGTAGTTACGTTTGTTCCTGAGGACATGGGAGAAGTCTTGCTATAAGTAGTCATGTGAATTTGGTATTCGTTCGGTATTTTGATGAGATGTATGTTGTATTTCCTCTAGTGGTGTCATGTGAATGTCGAGTACATGGCACTTCACCATTGTTTAGGCCTAGGGAAGGCATTGGGAAGTAATAAGTAGATGATTGGTTGCTATAGTGACAAAAGCTTAAACCCTAGTTTATGTGTTGCTTGGTAAGGGGCTGATTTGGATCCATATGTTTCATACTATGGTTAGGTTTACCTTAATACTTCTTTTGTAGTTGCGGATGCGTGTAGGAGGGGTTAATCATAAGTGGGATGCTTGTCCAAGGAAGGGCAATAACCAAGCACCGGTCCACCCACATATCAAATTATCAAAGTACCGAACGCGAATCATATGAACGTGATGATAACTTGTTTGACGATAATTCCCATGTGTCCTCGGGAGCGCTTTCCTTGATATAAGAGTTTGTCCAGGAATGTCCTTTGCTACAAAAAGGATTGGGCCATCTTGCTGCACCTTATTTACTTTTATTACTTGTTGCCCGTTAAAAATTATCTTATCACAAAACTATCTGTTACCGATAATTTCAGTGCTTACAGAGAATACCTTACTGAAAACTGCTTATCATTTCCTTCTGCTCCTCGTTGGGTTTGACACTCTTACATATTGAAAGGACTACGATAGATCCCCTATACTTGTGGGTCATCACATGTGGCATCAATAGCAGAGTCGAACAATGCGCAACTTTCTCTGAAGATTGAGTGTGGAATTTTATCTAGTAATCTTATAAACGGAGCATGAATTTCCGGGTTTTCAAATAAACCATGTAATTTTGCAGTGTTGTTTTTAGATTTGCCTAGATGTTTAGTTGTGGTTCATAATTTTCCATGGTAATAACAAAAATGTTCTCCAAACATATCAAATTTTGAAAAATGTTTCTAGTGGTCACATGGAAAATTCAGGACTATATGTTTCCCAAACCATAACAACTTCACAAATTTTGTAATGGTCACATGGAAAATTTAGGAATTTCTATTTTCTAAATGTTAGAGATATATTAGGTATTTAGAGATTGTCCGAGATTAGATAGAAATTGTTTCCATCTTATCTCTAGGAAAAGTATTGCCCTCCAAGTCTTGTACTCAATATATACTCACCCTCGAGGCTCAATAATATCATCCAACGGATTACACCAATATGCCTTATTACATGGTATCAGCCTAACCGAGCCAACGCTAGCCGCCACCCGCCGCTTCCGCTTCGCGCCACCCCTGGGGCGGTCGGTCTCATGACCGCCAGCCGCACCACCCGTACCTAGGGTTCCTTCGCCGGTCATATTGATCGGCTGTCGTAGAGAGTGTTTTTCTTGATGCTTAATCTGGATTTTTCTCTCTCACGCATGTCGTCTAAATCAGCATTTCTTTTTTGGTTTTTTGATCTAAGATCGGATTGAGTCGCCCTTGTCGTCTACACTGCGCCTATGCCCCATCGACATCTTCGTCGTCTCCATCTGGATCGGTTGCCACAAGGCGATGGGCTACACACATGTCGCGCGTCTGATGCGCTGGTACGGCAATTGCTCAGGATGTCCTTTGCTGGCCTCTCATCCTCCCCACATGCCCGTGACTATCGAGGCGCCTCGCCTGGGCGTGGGTTGCTGCTCGAGCATCTGCGTTGGCTGATCCACCCAGACCACAAAGGTCGCATCCAGTGCATGGGTGTGCACGTTGGTGCTTGCGCATTGGCCATGTTGACCTCTCGTACATATGTATACTGCATCCAGGGTGGGATGGGGGTTGTTTGTCTGCTTGCACATGTCTCCTGCCTCGTCCGCCCGCCTGATATACACCCGTCCGATATGATCAACGTTTGTGCCTGCACCAAATTCTGACGAAGATCGTCTACGAGTACAAGGCGCCCTTCCGATCAAGCAACGGACTACCGTTGCCTCGTCTCTTCTCACAGTAGCATCCCCGTTCCATGGTTTTTACCACGGCTGCATCGACCCACGTGTTGCCGCTGCCTCGCCCTTTGGGTCGTAGTGTCATGGCCCGCGGTCCGTTTCCGCTCTGCGGTGGTCCACTCTAGGCCGTCTCTGTGGCTGCACCGACCCACGCGCTACTGCTACATTGCCCCATTGGGTCATAGCGAGCGTGGCACACTGTCCCTATGCCGCCCATGGTTCTTCCCGCGGCTGCACCGACCCGCGCGCTGCCACTGCGTCGCCCCTTCGGGTCATATTGCCGCGGCCTGCGGTCCACCGCTGCCCCAAGGTCGTTTGCTTCAGGCCATCCCCGTGGCTGCACCGACCCTTGTGATGCCGCTACGTCATCTCATCGGGCCGTAGCGAGTGTGGCACGCAGTCCCTACTGCCGCCCTGAGGTGTTCCCCACCGTCGCCCCGACCCACGTGCTGCCGCAGCGTCGCCCCTTCGGGTCGTAGCGCCGCGGCATGCGGTCCTCTTCACCGTCCACACACGTCAACTTCCGTGTGGTATGCGCCGTGCCACCTTCCTAAGCGCGGGAACGCCACTGTTCGTGTTGGTTTTCGTCATGCTGTCGAGTTCTTCCTGCCTACTTCGAGCAACGCTGCCACGCTCCTAACCTAGCCGTCGTCACGGCATGCTCGGGCTGCCACCGCCACTCTTCTTCCGCGGCTCTGTGACGACTACCTCGACACCGACCACCACGACTCGACATGGACCACGACATCCCTCACACGGCTACCTCGACCACGGCTACACCACCCTACGCTCTCGGCTCCATCGACAATGGCACAAAGGGCTATCACCTCGCTTGATCAACTTGTTGGCTTCCCCTACAGCCCATGCGTCCACGATGCGACACCATCCACAGCGCTCCCGCTATGACTGCAGGAGGATGTGAGCCCGTCGGCTGCTATTCTCTCCAGTCTAACTGTCCGTGACGCTCTTGTTGTTCGCAATGCTACCCCTACGATTGCGGGGGGATGTTAGAGATATATTTGGTATTTAGAGATTGTCAATGATTAGATATGAATTGTTTCCATCTTATCTCTAGGAGACGTCTTGCCCTCTAAGTCTTGTACTCAATATATACCCACCCTCGAGGCTCAATAATATCATCCAACGCATTACACCAATATCCCTTATTACACTAAGCCATTGCAATTCTTCAAAAATGTTTGTACTTGTCTAATGGCAAATTTGTTTCTTTTGTGTAACATCCTTGAGTACCTACCCAAACATTTTAATTGTTATTTTATCTTGCATTCATCATGGCATCATGCAATTTTCTCAAATAAATAAAAAATAAAATACCCAACACTAAATTATTTTGTTAATTGATATTATTAAGTTTTATATAGAGCATGTTCCCTTTTGATGTTTTTAGGTTGAGATTGAACCCCAAACTTTGCACATGCTCTTCTAATATATTTGGGGGCACATTCAAATGGTTTGGTTCAATGTTATGCATGCAGACGTCTGGCTACTTTGCCAAGGAGTGCATGGTTAAACGGTTCACTAGGCTTTACCCTTATTTGAATTTTGCTACTTTTAGTAGCCCACCAGAAGCGGCATGGGCCCCTGGTATGGTCCAAGGTTGGTTTATGTCGGCCCAGCCCATGACCCTTCGGTTGTTTCCTATTTTGGAGAGCTTTATATGTGAGCTTTTCCTAACTTTCAGCCTCGATTGGCACTTGCCTCCTCAACTTATCCACCCTCTGGCTCTGCCCCTCCTCTACAGTGCTCAAACCCTACTCCTGTCTCGTCAAGGTTATCATCGGCTTTTGCTCCGAGCGCGCCTGCCTCCATGGCAAACATCCCCATCGACCCGCGCCCTTTTGTGCCTCACGGGTTTGATATTCGGCACATTGAGGGGTGCAATGGGGTGGCAAGGATGGTGCTTCCTCATTGACTATGTTACCATGAAGACTGGGCTATTGCCACCATCCATGCGCTCCCAGCCGACGCGCCATTCCCCAATGTAACAGAAGTTCTTGAAGAGTTTGTAGTAGTGCATACGTGCTTGGGGTTGCAGGATGTTTAGAGGTATCCTTTTGGGGAAGCTTATGTGCATCTCAAAAGAGTCTGAGATAGGGACAAGCTTGTGCTATAGACCGCATGAATTTGGCGATGTGTTTATCTCTTTTATTAGGCATGATGAAGGGAGGAATCATAGAAGAGTTCATTTCAATAGGACTGTCTGGCTTATGCTCACGGGAGTTCCCTTTGATTTCCATAACAATGAAGATCTGGCTAATGTTGTTAGTCAATTTGGGCATCTAATTTCCTAGGATAAAGAGGATGAGCACATGGGGCGCATTTTGGTTAAGACTAGGGTTATAAATTTGGAGATCATTCCCAAAAGCCTTAGATGGTTAGAAGGGGACGAATTTGAAGAAGATGGGTCGTCGTCTTCAGTTGACGTGCTTGCTAGTGAGTTACTTGGTGGAGGTCCTGCAGACGAGGACTTGATTCCGTCTGACAATGTTGACCCACAACCATTACCTGAGGATGCATAGATTGAGTCTGGATTTCATCAGGCAGCTCTTAATAACAATTACATGGAAAATCAGGAAGATGGTGAATTGGAAGAAGATGACAACTAGGGATTACCACAACCCAAAAATCACAATGAAGCCTTACATGACCTTCTGGATGTTGTTCAACAAGAAGAAATTGCTTGGGCTGATGGGGAAGAACTTTTACCTGTTGCTAGTAATAGCAGTCTTACATCATATGTCTTCCTCTGAAAGTGATAATTCAAACAACTTTGGTCCTCATGTACGAGTTTTTAATGTGGTCCATGTTGGGGTTCTCCAAGTTGGTGCTCCTCTCCATGCAGTTCAAGTGCCACAACCTCTCATTGCTATTGCTAATGGTTTGCCAAATATCATACAAGCTTATCAATCTGATGATGAGGACATTCATCCCATGCAGGAGCTAAACAATGATGTTTTTCATGTTGATCAGAATGTTGTGAATGATGTGGATATGCATGATCAGTTTGCTGCAGTTCAGCAAGTGGATGTTGTAGTGGATGATGTTGTTGTCCCCAACAACAATGTTGCAGTTCAGGAGTAAGTGGAGGTAGCTGAGATTGAGGTGAAGGAAATATGCCCTAGAGGCAATAATAAAGTTGTTATTTTATATTTCCTTATTCATGATAAAGGTTTATTATTCATGCTAGAATTGTATTGATCGGAAACTTAAATACATGTGTGAATACATAAACAAACACCGTGTCCCTATTAATCCTCTACTAGACTAGCTCGTTGATCAAAGATGGTTAAGGTTTCCGAAAAGGATACCTCTGAACGTCCTGTAACCCCAAGCGCTTATGCACTACTACAAACTCTTCAAGAACTTCTCTTACATTGGGGAATGGCGCATCGGCTGGGAGCGGATGGATGGTGGCAATAGCCCAGTCTTCATGTGTTGCCATTTGATAACGTGATCACATCATTAGGAGAATGATGTGATGGACAAGACCCATCCATTAGCTTAGCATATAGATCGTTCAGTTTATTGCTATTGCTTTCTTCATGTCAAATACATATTCCTTCGACTATGAGATTATGCAACTCCCGGATACCGAAGGAAAACCTTGTGTGCTATCAAACATCACAACGTATCTGGGTGATCATAAAGATGCTCTATAGGTATCTCCGAAGGTGTTTGTTGAGTTGGCATAGATCGAGATTAGGATTTCTAACTCCGAGCATCGGAGAGGTATCTCTGGGCCCTCTCGGTAATACACATCATAAGCTTGCAAGCAAATGACTAAGGAGTTTATTCATGAGGTGATGTATTATGGAACAAATAAAGAGACTTGCCGATAACAAGATTGAACTAGGTATGAAGATACCGACGATCGAATCTCGGGCAAGTAACATACCGATGCACAAAGAGAATTACGTATGTTGTCATAACAGTTCGACCGATAAAGATGTTCATAGAATACGTAAGAGCCAATATGGGCATCCAGGTTCCGCTATTGGTTATTAACCTGAGTGGTGTCTGGGTCGTGTCTACATAGTTCTCGAACCCATAGGGTTCGCACGCTTAATGTTCGTTGACGATATAGTGTTATATGAGTTATATGATTTGGTGATCGAATGTTGTTTGGAGTCCCGGATGAGATCATGGACATTCCAAGGAGTATTGAAATGGTCGAGAGGTAAAGATTGATATATAGGATGATGGTATTCGGACACCGGAAGGGTTTCGGGATGCACCGGGTAGTCATCGGGTCACTAGAAGGGGTTCCGGACACCCCCGGTAAGTGTATGGGCCTAATGGGCCAAAGGGGGGACAACCAGCCCCTCGTGCACCCCTTCCTTGGACAGCAGGCCCTAGGGGAAGGAAAAGGGAGGGTTGGCCCCTCCTTCCTTTCCCTCCTCAAGTGAGAAAGGAAAGGGGGGACGCAACCCTCCCCTGCCTTCCTCCGACACTCATACATGGCAGGGGGGCGCAGCTCGGGGCAGGACCCCAAGTGGGATTCGGCCCCACTTGGGGCGCCTCTAGGCTGCCTCCTCCCTCCTCCACCTATATATAAGTGGGAGGGGGGGTGCCTAGCACACAACAGACAATTGCCTAGCCGTGTGCGGCGCCCCCTCCACGTTTACACCCTGGTCATATTTTCGCAGTGCTTAGGCGAAGCCCTACGGAGATCACTTCACCATCACCGTCACCACACCGTCGTGCTGCCATAACTCATTTACTACCTCGCCATCTTGCTGGATCAAGAAGGCGGAGGACGTCACCGAGCTGAACGTGTGCAGAACGCGGAGGTGCCGTACGTTCGGTACTTGATCGGTTGGAGCGCGAAGAAGTTCGACTACATTAACCGCGTTGTTAAACGATTCTGCTTACGGTCTACGAGGGTACGTAGACACACTCTCCCCCTCGTTGCTATGCATCTCCATGGATAGATCTCGTGTGTGTGTAGAATTCTTTTGTTTTCCATGCAACGTTTCCCAACATGAGGAACATGCCACTCTTGCTGAATTTAATCCAATTATATCTGCTGATAGGGACAGTGAAACTGTTCCTCCTTCCCAAGAGGACCCAACTGTTATGTATCTGCACCAGTCTCAGGACTGTTGATAGATCTGATGTGCCACTTCTTCCCTCTGTTGAGGAAACAACAAATTTGGTTAACACCACAAGAGGTAGTCTTGCTCCAATTTCAAACATTGGTGATTTACATGTTGGCCTTGAAGGTATCTGGTTGGAGCAAATCAATGATCATTTTAAAATGGCTTCTTCATTGCTAGTTCTAAAAAATATTCAAATGTATGCTAATGCTAATAATGAAACTGCTCTCTCTAAGGAAGGTCTGCTTATTTGGAAAAAAATTGCAGAGAAATCCTTGGACGATAAAAATACATTCTCTATCAACATACCTATAAGTTGGTTCAACTTCATTATCCATCTTCTTACGATGCCTAATAAATTTGGATGGACTATACATATGTTAAAATCTCCTTTGTGGGAATTACTATCTGAAGTTGAAGGAAATGAATAAGTTATACTTTCCACATACCTGATAAATGCTCAACTTTTCATGCACCTGTTTGTCAGATCAATGCTCTTGAGATGAAGCAAGCTTTGGGAAACAATAAAGAAAATGACGGAGACTCCTCCAACCAGCAAGACTTAGGATCACAAGCTCTTTTGTAGCCCTTTGGACCCGAGAATATAAATAAAAGTAGAGGTGGCAAAACTCCTCTAGTTGAAATTGAGGTAAGGAGGAGTGATAGAATAAAAAAGGATAATGATGGTTTCAAAAGGAATTCTTGTTCAAACACAAAATGTCTTCCTTGCAATGTTGTCCCTCCAATTGCTCAAAAATAAGTTGTCAAAAATCTCACTACCTCTTTCTGTAAGGTTGCTGAGCTGGAACTGGAGGAAAAGTTGACCAAGAAGCCCAAGACAAGGTCAGGGGAGGAGATCGTCAAGATACCCTTGGCCAAGGGAGAGGATAATGCTTCTGTCGCGGGATATCCACGGCCACCTACGGGACCAGGAGGCCCCTTGTTGGTTCGGCAGGGGGACATCGCGTACGGCAGCACGACAGAGAGCACGACAGAAAACCCTACTCTTACTTTGGTGGATTGATGGTGGAATGGAGGTGGTGAAACATAGTACACTGATGTCTACTATGCAACTTTATTCTTGTAGACACGTGTTGGGTCTCCAAGTGAAGAGTTTTGTAGGACAATAACAATTTTCCCTCAAGCGGATGACCTAAGGTTTATCAATCCGTGAGAGGTGTAGGATGAAGATGGTCTCTCTCAAATGACCCTGCAACCAAATACAAGAAATCCCTTGTGTCCCCAACACACCCAATACAATGGCAAATTCTATAGATGCACTAGTTCGACGAAGAGATGGTGATAAAAGTGTAATATCGATGGTAGAATTATATTTTTATAATCTGAATAAATAAAAATAGCAAGGTAGAAAATAGTAAACGGGCACAAAAACGCTATTGCAATGCTTGAAAATGAGGCCTAGGGTCCATACTTTCACTAGTCCAACCTCTCAACAATGCTAATATAATTGGATCATATAACCACCCATCAAAGTGCGATGAAGAATCACTCCAAAGTTCCTATCTAGCGGAGAACATAAGAATAATTTTTTGTAGGGTACGAAACCACCTCAAAGCTATTCTTTCCGTCCGATCTATTCAAGAGTTCAGACTAAAATAACACAAATCTATTCTTTTCGCTCGATCTATCCTAGAGTTCGTACAAAAATAACACCAAAGCAAATTCATATTCATAATACTCAATCCAACACAAAGAACTTCAAAGAGTGCCTCAAGATTTATACTTGAGAAACAAAGACAAGAACGTGCATCAACCCCTATACATAGATTACCCCAATGTCAACTCTGGAATTCGCGAGTTGAGTGCCAAAACATATATCAAGTAAATCAATATGATACCCCATTGTCACCATGAGTATTCAATTGTAAGACATATATCAAGTGCTCTCAAATCCATAAAAGCACAACAAGATAGAGAGGGAAAAACACCATATGATCCGACTATATTAACAAACCCGCAATACATCAAGATTGTGACATCTCAAGAACACGAGAGAGAGAGAGAGAGAGAGAGAGAGAGAGAGAGATTAAACACATAGTGTCGGCGTTCTGGGAACGGGGGTCCCCAGACTTGCCTGCCTGCGGCCCACGACGTGGCTCTGCGAGCGGGCCCGTACGGCCCATCTTCACCAACAAGCATTCAAGACCCTCGCGAGGGGCCAAGCCTCGCGAGGAGGATGACACAAGACCTCCCCAGGAGCGGCCTCACCAGGCTGGCTCGCGAGGGGCGAAGAGATCAAGGCAAGACAAACCTCGCGAGGTTCCAGTGACGTGAGCCATGATGATCGAGACCAGGCGGGTGCTAGGCGGGCGCCAGTGCGCACAATGTCCTTGTTTCCACTTTGGTGCTAAGGAGGCAAGCGCAGACGAAGAGTACCGAGGCATCACACAAAGGTTTCCATATCAGTGCAACGAGACCAAGACCAGCAGGACGGCAAGAAGGAGGTCACCGTGGAGCCCAAGACGGCGTACCACCAGAGCCTTTGGCAGGCAAAGACTACTTTTGTCAGGATAAGCTGTACTAGCTGTCCCCTTTCAAATTGGTCGTTGTTGGCTCCCTTCCCGCTCAATATTTTGGGAGAGGACCAGGGCCTCTATAAATAGGACTAGCTACATAGTAGGAGGGGCAACTAACTAATCATAGAGAGAGAGATCCATCCTCACAACCACAAGTCCACCAAGCACAAGAACACCTCTCCTCAGGAGGCTGTTCTTCCCCTTGTACTGTTCATCCTCAGCCCAAGAGGCAATCCACCATCACCACACTGGCGTAGGGTATTACACCACAACGGTGGCCCGAACCAGTATAAATCTTGTGTCTTGTGTGTTGTGAGTTCGGCTGCCTAGCCTAGAAATCGCGAAGTGTGTGAGGGCGTGATCGGTGAGGGAGAGATCTTCGCGCGCACCCCATTTTTCGAACCTTAAGGGTTTGGCCGGAACCCGAATTCGGACATTTGGCGTGCCAGGTAGGGGCTGCGCCGATGCTTTCCTTCCGTCGCCCCGTGTTCCACAACTTCGTCGCAACCATGTCGGACGCTCGTCGCGCTCGAGCTGAGCGTCGGGCCGCCCTCGTCGCCCGTGTCGCCCAGACGGCTCCTGTCGGCGGGCCTCCCCGTCATTCTCCGTCACCCGCCGCCAACGCCGCCACCGGCCCGGCGGGGAACGAACATCAAGCATCCTCGTTGCACCCCTCGGTGCGGCGGGACAGCCACACCGCGACTCCATCGCCGACCCCCGCTGGTTCCTCGTCTCACACTCGTCACGCTCTCACGGACGCGCGGGCCGCACTACTCATGGTGCGCGAGCTCCTGCGTTACCATCCAGTCGACGACCTCTACGAGGACTGGCTGGACCGCATTGCCGAGCTCGTCAGCACCGCAGGGGGCTCCCCTGCACCGTCCCTCTCGCTGCCTCGTCCACCGCCAGCTACGGGCGACGTAGCTCACGTAGCACCTCCACCACCCCTACACCAAGACGGTGCCCTGGCGCCAAGGTACGCGGCTCCGCGGCGCGACCCGCCGCACCAAGCACCCGTGCGTGAAGGAAGAAGCTGTCAAGAAGTTCCTCGACCGCAAGAGAACGCTCCACCGCTACCTACACCGCTGCGTCAGGTTCGCTTGACGCGGAAGGGCCATGCGCTGCTTGCCGTGGTGGCGCGCGGGTACCAAGACCAGGCTCCACCTCCACGGCGGGTCCCGGTGACCACGGCCGGCTGCCGCGCCTTCACCCCCGAGCTGCGTAGCGTTGCCTGGCCGGGCAAGTTCAAGCCAGATCTACCCCCTCGCTACGACGGCACCCCCGGCCCCATAGAGTTCTTGCAGCTCTACAAGCTGAGCATCGAGGCGGCCAACAGCGACGAGAAGGTCATGGCGAACTGGTTCCCTATGGCTCTCAAGGATGGCGCTCGTTTATGGCTCCTGAACCTGCCTCCGGGCTCCATCTCTTCTTGGAACGAGATGCACGACTGCTTCATCACCAACTTCCAGGGCACTCGCGACCGCCCCCCGGCCGCGGGTGACTTGCGCCGCGTCAAGCAACAACCGGGAGAGACCCTCCAGAAGTACATCCAGCGCTTCAACAACGTCCGCCTCAAGATCCCCAAGGTGAAAGAAGAGGCCATCATCTCTGCGTTCTCCGACGGCGTCCGCGACGTCAAGATGAGGAGGAGCTTGCCATCCATGAGGAGTTGTGCACATCCCTGGAGCCGTTCAACCTAGCGACCAAGTGTGCAAGGGATGAGGAAGGGCGCCTTTCCCTCCTCGAGCTCCCAGCTGCCGACCCGGGGGAGAAGAAATCCAAGGCCAAGGACGTGAAGCGCAAGGGAGTCGTCGTGCTCGCGGCGGAGACGGACACGAAGCGCGGCAGGGACCAGCTGGCGTCATCCAAGGGCAGCCGACCATTCTGCGCCTTCCACAACGTGCACAACCACAACACCAACGATTGTCAAGAGCTCAGGGCCATTTGCGATGGACGCTTCGGTCGACGCCCCCAGCGCAACGACCGAGGCTACGACCGAGGAGGAGGACATGGCGGAGGATGCTGGGACGACCATGGCCCACGCCAGGAGTGGCGCGACCGACCTCAAGAGGACCGCTGGCGAGATCAGCCTCGCGAGGGCGCCTGGAGGGATCAGCCTCGCGAGGATCGCCCTCAGGGCAACCCCAGTCTTCATCCGCTACCGCCACCACCAAGAAGGAACGACGACCACCATCAAGACGAGGGGGCTGGGGGCTTCCAGGAGCCACGTGCTATCGCCTGCATCTTGGGCGGAGCTCAAGCCCCAGCCTCACAGCGTATCTTCAAGCAGTTTGCTCGCGAGGTAAACGCAGTTCTCCCCAAGCTCGAGGCCACTCGCCCGCTTAGGTGGTCCATGTGTGCCATCACTTTCAGTTCGGCAGATCAGCTCTAAGTGCGCGGCTACCGCTGGTGCTCTCCCAATGCTTTGTTCGCCCGTCATCAGCAACGTGCAAGTCACCAAGATCCTCATCGACAGCGGCGCAGGGCTCAACGTCCTGCCCGTCAAGACGTTCGAGAACCTACAAGTGCCCTACGATCAGCTTCAGCCTACCAAGCCTTTCTCAGGAGTGACCGACGGCTCCACCATGCCGATAGGTCAGGCCTGCCCCCAGTCACCTTTGGAGAACGCAACAACTACCGCACCGAGCTCATCGACTTCGACGTCGCCCACATCCGTCTGCTATAAAATGCCATCCTCGGGTACCCAGCCCTGGCCAAGTTCATGGCAGTGACACACCACAGCTACAACGTCCTCAAGATGCCAGGGAGCGATGGGATCATCACAGTACCCTGCGAAGAAAGAGATGAGGTGTGCTCCCTCGAGCACGCCTCCCAAGCAGCGTCAATCGAAGACCCCAACAACAATGCAGCTCGGTACCCTCATGAGGTCGTCCCCAAGAAGAAGAAGCAGCTACTCCGTGCCGGACCTCGGGAGGGCAGCACCGCAAGTGGCACCTCATCAGGATCAGCGCCCGTGCCTGGGGCGCCTCCCTCTATCGCGTAGGAAGGCGCGCCCGGCGCCCTCCTCGGGCAGGGCTTGGGGGCTCTCTTCTGGAGGGCCTCAGACCTTGCCAACGTCGCGAGGGAGGTGCTCGAGCACCACTTGGAGGTGTGCTTCACGGCATGTTTTCCTCAGGAGGATACTGGGCAAGGAGCGCCCGGTGCCCAGGAGTTCATCACCAAGGTATCTCAGGAGCTTCAAGAAGCAAGAGCAATACATGCGACTGCCGCCCACCTGGTGTTGCTCCCCACCCTGGCGAAGGTGGTGAGCTGCGCGTCTACATTAACATACCAGGGCTCAACCGAGCCGCATCTCAGGAGCGCTTCTGGCCTTCGTGTGTTGGGCGCTGCGAGGGCCCAGCTCACAGCTACGTTCGCATGCCGTTCAACCAGCCAAGTGTGACTGCTGCCTTCCAGCGCAACCTGCAGAGCGTCATGGCGGGTCAGGAGGCCAGGCACCACACAGTCCTGCCGGAGATGGCGACGGTCCTCAAGGAACCGCCTGGACCGCCAGAGCCTCCCGAGGCTCAGGGCCCCGGTGGCTCGTCAGGAGCAACCCCTTCGCCGCGTACCTTCAGCTGCCTCAACACCCCTTCATCAACGGAACCAGGTGACACTTTCCAAGTTTATTAAGCTGGGAGCGCCCCCAGGGCTGCATCATTCCCAGGCCGTGTGGGTCCGTCCTTGTGGCATGTATCCCTTCTTTTTTACGTCTTTAGCTTACCTTGCTGGGGGCGCCCCTCGGGATGCATCATCCCCAAGCCGCTCGGGCCTGACCAAGTGGCATGTTTGCTTTCCATGCATAATCTATCTATGGTTATCACCTGCTTGATTGTTGCCACCATGGGAGCCGTGCGTCGGTCGTCTTTCTTCATGACCCTTCATGTGAGAGGGTTAGGCACGGCGTCTGTACTCGGGCACGTCCCTGCAGCGTCGATAAATCCAACGGCTGAGCTCTATCTGGTGGGCCGGCCCCGTTCACGTCACCTCCTGGGGCCGTTGGTGCTTGGCTTTCTCACGCGATAACCTCAGGAGATTCGCTCGACGCAGGTTGTCTGACCACCTCACAGGAACAATACAGCGAACAAGAATCAAGACCAGGTGCAACCCGCCTTGAGGTAGGGCCTCGTGAGTCCCGTGCTGGCTCACGGGTGCCCAGATACTCCTCCTCCAGCCCTACCGTGCAAGCCATGTGTCAGGGCGGGGCTGTACACGCCCCGGCGGCTCTCCGCAGTAGGGAGTCCCCTCCCACAAGTTGGCAACGGACGAGCGATCACCGCGATGGTTTGTTCCCCTCCTCGCGCTAACATGCATGAACTTCCTGAGCATTATAGCGGGCGGTACCACGGACTCTCTCTCTTCTCCCATGTGACTTGCTTGCACGTTAAAAGGGGGGCTCCTGAGCATCGCGACGCAGGAGCTCTTACTAGCTCTCCAGCCCTCACCCCCTGGCCTTGACCACGGCATCGCGACCTGGCATACCAACGGCGGCTGAGATCGCTTGAGGGCCGGGACCTGAGGATGCTCGCACGGGCCTAACCTAGCTACCCAGCAGCGGCCGACGCCCAAGTCTGGCACAACATGAGGAACCAGCTCTGGAATGCCAAGATAAGTCCTGCACCCAGACCAACCCAGCGCTATGGCATAGAATCCTCGCCTCTTCGCTGCCCTGCTGCGGCAACGTCGCCTCCCTTTCTCATCCTCAGGTAGCTGCTTGCATGCTAAAGGGGACCTCTTGAGCATCGCGCCTCGGGAGCTCTTACTGGACCTTGGGCCGCTCACCTCCTGGCCTTGACCACGTCATCTCGACCTGGCATACCAGCGACGGCTGCAGCCTGCCTGGGGACCGGAACCTGTCGGCGTAGAGCACCAAGATGCCGCGGGGTTGGAAAGGGGAGACCTAGCCTCAGGAGGACGCATGTTCGAAAATTTTCCTAATAAAGATGATATGAACAAAAAGGCATTACAGACGCTTTACACGCCCCCACGGGGTTCGATTCGATTCCTCGCAGGGAACAAAAGGACATGAATTCCTAGGAGTTCTATCTACACAAGCCGGACATCGCTGACGCCATCATCAACAGTGGGCCACGTGAGGCCGGCGCTAACCCCATCCAAATCAGCGACGACAACCGCTGGATGCCGCGGCCCTGCTCCGGGCATGGCGGGAGCTTAGGGGCACGTAGCCGTCGTCGCTCGTCTCTGGAGTCCCTATGAGCTCGGGAGAATCGCTGGACCACCAAGAATCACCGTTGTCGCCGGAGGAGCTGCAGGCGAGGCCTGCAGCAGGCCAGGCGCCCGCCGCTGCGCCATCCTAGCGACCTCCTTCAGGGCAGCACTCCAAGCGGCGGCCTTCCTCGTCGAAGACCTTGAAGAACAGCATGGAGGCGCCATCATACTCGAAGTGGATGGCGAGGGCGCCATTCGCACGGTAGGCTCGGGAAATCTCGCCTCAGCCTCGAGTCATGAAGATCCTCCCGGAGGCGACGACCTCAACTTCCGCTCCAGTCACCGGGGCGTCACAGTTGGCGTGCTGCAGCCAAATCTTGAGAGGGCCTCTCGGTGGCATCTCGGCGAAGAAGAACTGCGGAAGGCGAATCCAAGTGCTCGGGGGCATCACCGCCCACAACACGAACTCGCGCGGGGAGTCCGCAGCGTGGACCCCTGGTGATAGAGGCAAAGGTGTCCCGTCTTTCGATGAGATGATGGATATCGCTTTGGTGGCAGTCGACTTTGACGATCCGACTACGAACGTGCGAGGACGTCGCGCCTTAGCAATCGCTAAACCAACACCGAGAGGTTATTGACCACGCCGAAGCACGATCAACCTGACCATGAGGGTCTGTTTCCTGCGAGCAAACGAAGAACAAGCAAGAAACTGAGATTGCAATCTGGATATTGCGAATATAAGATGAAAGCTTTATTGATCAAGGTGGGGTTCTGTGACGCCTTTGTCTGGTCGTTGAACACAAACGAAGTACGCGAAGTTGCAGCTATGGCGAACTTTTAATCTAAACAAAACCCAAAGTCTAAACGATGCCCTAAGGGCTGTATATATGGAGGAAGAGGGGGGGGGGGGATTTCGTGTCCCTTGGTGGAGGGGTCCGAAATCAACCCTATCTCTTGTTTCCCCACACATACGGACTCTAAAAATAGCCTATACTTATGTATTTCAAAATTACATGGGCCTGGCCCAATAATAAGGTGACGCAGCACCTAAAATAGCCTCGGGATGAAATTTATGAAGTGGCATCTTGTATATTTCGTCCAAGGCTTCATGCACCCATTATGGTGGCTTCAAAGTCCTGAAATCATCACTTGTAACTCCGTTCTTGTTCCCCTTGCGCATGCCATCATCTCCATGCTTGTTCTTGCTCCAATGTTCATCCTTCTCCAAGCTAGGCCCTTCATTTGTAAGCAAAACAAATGTATCCAATTTAGGCAACATCATATTCTCATGAACATTAGAATCATTACCAAGAAACGAAAGTACCTGGTAATTTAGTTGGCGTGCACAAGCTCTAGTAATTGGTCCAGTATGTATAGCAGCAGGGGCTGTGGGTGTAACAATTGTGTTGATGTCCTCATCATCCTCCCCTTCTTGAAATGAAGTCGTCCTCGACGGAAGTTCATCTTCCTCACCCAAATAAGGCTTCAAATCTGCAATGTTAAAAGTGGGACTAACCCCAAAATCTGCAGGCAGCTCAAGTTTATATGCATTATCATTTATTTTCTCTAACACCTTAAAGGGACCATCAGCACGTGGCATTAACTTTGATTTGCGCAAATCAGGAAATCTATCCTTACGCAAATGTAACCAAACAAGATCTCCAGGTGCAAACACAACATGTTTTCTACCCTTATCTCCAGCAAGTTTATATTTAGCATTCATACGCTCAATGTTTTCCTTAGTTAACTCATGCATTTTTAAAATCAATTCAGCACGTTGTTTAGCATCAATATTAACCTTCTCCGAAGATGGAAGAGGCAACAAATCAATAGGTGCACGAGGTAGGAAACCATACACAACTTCAAAAGGGCACATCTTAGTAGTAGAATGCAATGAACGATTATAAGCAAATTCAATATGAGGCAAGCATTCCTCCCACATTTTCTTATTATTCTTCAAAACAGCCCTAAGCATAGTAGACAACGTTCTATTGACTACTTCAGTTTGTCCATCAGTTTGGGGGTGACAAGTAGTACTAAAAAGCAGTTTAGTCCCCAACTTAGTGATAGAGGCAAAGGTGTCCCGTCTTTCGATGAGATGATGGATATCGCTTTGGTGGAAGTCGACTTTGACGATCCGACTACGAACGTGCGATGACGTCGCGCCTTAGCAATCGCTAAACCAACTCCGAGAGGTTATTGACCACGCCGGAGCACGATCAACCTGACCACGAGGGTCTGTTTCCTGCGAGCAAACGAAGAACAAGCAAGAAACTAAGATTGCAATCTGGATATTGCGAATATAAGATGAAAGCTTTATTGATCAAGGTGGGGTTCTGTGATGCCTTTGTCTGGTCGTTGAACACAAATGAAGTACCGCGAAGTTGCAGCTATGGCGAACTTTTAATCTAAACAAAACCCAAAGTCTAAACGATGCCCTAAGGGCTGTATATATGGAGGAAGAGGGGGGAATTTCGTGGCCCTTGGTGGAGGGGTCCGAAATCAACCCTATCTCTTGTTTCCCCACACATACGGACTCTAAAAATAGCCTATACTTATGTATTTCGAAATTACATGGGCCTGGCCAAATAATAAGGTGACGCAGCACCTAAAATAGCCTCGGGACGAAATTTATGAAGTGGCATCTTGTATATTTCGTCCAAGGCTTCATGCACCCATTATGGTGGCTTCAAAGTCCTGAAATCATCACTTGTAACTCCGTTCTTGTTCCCCTTGCGCATGCCATCATCTCCATGCTTGTTCTTGCTCCAATGTTCATCCTTCTCCAAGCTAGGCCCTTCATTTGTAAGCAAAACAAATGTATCCAATTTAGGCAGCATCATATTCTCATAAACATTAGAATCATTACCAAGAAACGAAAGTACCTGGTAATTTAGTTGGCGTGCACGGGCTCTAGTAATTGGTCCAGTATGTATAGCAGCAGGGGCTGTGGGTGTAACAATTGTATTGATGTCCTCATCATCCTCCCCTTCTTGAAATGAAGTCGTCCTCGACGGAAGTTCATCTTCCTCACCCAAATAAGGCTTCAAATCTGCAATGTTAAAAGTGGGACTAACCCCAAAATCTGCAGGCAGCTCAAGTTTATATGCATTATCATTTATTTTCTCTAACACCTTAAAGGGACCATCAGCACGTGGCATTAACTTTGATTTGCGCAAATCAGGAAATCTATCCTTACGCAAATGTAACCAAACAAGTTCTCCAGGTGCAAACACAACATGTTTTCTACCCTTATCTCCAGCAAGTTTATATTTAGCATTCATGCGCTCAATGTTTTCCTTAGTTAACTCATGCATTTTTAAAATCAATTCAGCACGTTGTTTAGCATCAAAATTAACCTTCTCCGAAGATGGAAGAGGCAACAAATCAATAGGTGCACGAGGTAGGAAACCATACACAACTTCAAAAGGGCACATCTTAGTAGTAGAATGCAATGAACGATTATAAGAAAATTCAATATGAGGCAAGCATTCCTCCCACATTTTCTTATTATTCTTCAAAACAGCCCTAAGCATAGTAGACAACATTCTATTGACTACTTCAGTTTGTCCATCAGTTTGGGGGTGACAAGTAGTACTAAAAAGCAGTTTAGTCCCCAACTTAGCCCATAAACATCTCCAAAAGTGGCTAAGAAATTTAGTATCACGATCTGAAACAATAGTATTTGGCACACCATGCAAGCGAATAATTTCACGAAAGAACAAATCAGCAACATTAACAACATCATCGCTTTTATGACATGGTATAAAGTGTGCCATTTTCGAGAATCTATCCACGACAACAAATATGCTATGCCTCCCCTTCTTTGTTCGAGGTAAACCTAAAACAAAGTCCATAGATATATCCTCCCAAGGAACACTAGGTACAGGCAAAGGCATATATAAACCATGAGGATTGAGTCGTGACTTAGCTTTTTGACATGTAGTGCAGCGAGCAATAAAACGCTCAACATCCCGTCTCATCTTTGGCCAAAAGAAATGTGTAGCAAGTACGTCCTCCGTCTTCTTCACGCCAAAGTGTCCCATTAATCCTCCTCCATGCGCCTCCTGCAACAACAAAAGACGAACGGAGCTAGCTGGAATGCATAGCTTGTTAGCACGAAACACAAATCCATCGTTAACAACAAACTTGTTCCAAATTCTTCCTTCTTTACAATTCTGCATTACATCTTTAAAATCAGCATCATGCACATATTGATCTTTGATGGTCTCCAAACCAAATATTTTGAAGTCAAGTTGTGAAAGCATAGTATAGCGACGAGACAATGCATCAGCAATAACATTTTCTTTTCCCTTCTTGTGTTTAATGACATAAGGGAAAGTCTCAATGAATTCAACCCATTTAGCATGTATATGATTCAGTTTAGCTTGACTTTTAATATGTTTCAAAGATTCATGATCAGAATGTATAACAAATTCTTTGGGCCATAAATAATGTTGCCATGTTTCTAAAGTCCGAACAAGAGCATATAATTCTTTATCATAAGTAGAATAATTCAGACTAGGCCCACTCAATTTTTCAGAAAAGTATGCAACAGGTTTGCCATCTTGTAATAACACACCTCCTAATCCAATTCCACTAGCATCACATTCAAGCTCAAAAGTCTTATTAAAATCAGGAAGTTGGAGTAAAGGAGCATGTGTCAACTTATCTTTCAATACCGTGAAGGCTTCTTCCTGTGCGGTACCCCAAAGAAAAGGCACATCTTTCTTTGTAAGCTCATTGAGAGGTGCAGCAATGGTGCTGAAATCTCTTACAAAACGCCTATAGAATCCAGCGAGGCCAAGAAAACTCCTCACTTGTGTGACCGTTTTGGGCTGCGGCCAACTCTCAATAGCTTCAGTCTGGGCTTTATCAACTTCAATTCCCTGTGGAGTAACAACATAGCCAAGAAAAGATACTCGGTCGGTGCAAAAGGTGCACTTCCCAAGGTTACCAAACAAACGTGCATCACGTAGAGCAATAAAAACAGCACGTAAATGTTCCAAATGTTCTTCCAAAGATCTGCTATAAATCAATATGTCATCAAAGTAAACTACCACAAATCGTCCAATGAAAGCACGTAAAACTTCGTTCATTAATCTCATGAAAGTACTAGGTGCATTAGTTAACCCAAAAGGCATGACTAACCACTCATATAATCCAAACTTAGTTTTAAATGCTGTTTTCCATTCATCTCCCAATTTCATACGAATTTGATGGTAGCCACTACGCAAATCAACTTTGGAGAATATTGTAGAGCCACTCAATTCATCAAGCATATCATCTAGCCTAGGAATAGGATGACGATAACGAATAGTAATATTATTAATGCCTCTACAATCAACACACGTACGTGATGTACCATCCTTTTTCGGCACTAGAATAATAGGAACAACACAAGGACTAAGGGATTCGCGTATATAACCTTTGTCGAGAAGCTCTTGTACTTGACGCATAATCTCCTTCGTCTCCTCTGGATTGGTACGGTATGGTGCACGGTTTGGCAGTGAAGCACCGGGAATTAAGTCAATCTGATGCTCAATCCCTCGAATAGGCGGTAATCCCGGTGGCACGTCTTGTGGAAAAACGTCAGCGAACTCCTGCAAAATGTTAGTGACAGCAGGAGGCAAAGAGGAAGGCACGTCCTCGAATGAAAATAATGCCTCTTTGCACATAAAAGCATAGCAAACAGATTTGCTGAAATCTAGCTCATCAATATCAGATTTGGTGGCAAATAAACATGCACTTTTCAATTTAATTTCAGAAGCAACACTAGATGGTTTATTATTAGGCTTCATTTGTTGCTCAAATTCTTTTGCCACAATCTGATTTTCACTCTTATTCTTCTCCTGTTTTGCTTTATTAGCTCTATTAGTATCATCTTTCAAAATGGAATCAGGAGTCATAGGAAGCAAAGTAATATTTTTATCCTTATGAACAAGAGTATAGTGATTGTTTCTACCATGGTGTACAGAATTTTTATCAAATTGCCATGGTCTACCAAGTAATAAGGAACATGCTTGCATAGGTACCACATCACAATCTACATAATCAGCATATGTAGAGATACTAAAATGCACACGAACAGTACGTGTTACCTTAACCTTGCCGCTGTTGTTGAACCATTGGATGTAGTAAGGATGTGGATGTGGTCTTGTGGTGAGAGAAAGCTTCTCCACCATCTCCATGCTAGCCAAGTTGTTGCAGCTCCCTCCGTCTATTATGACGCGCACAGAACGTTCCTTCACAACTCCCTTGGTATGGAACAAATTGTGCCTCTGATTTTGCTCAACTTGTGTGACCTGCACACTCAAAACACGTTGAGCAACTAAACATTCATACCTGTCAGCGTCTTCAGGAGCCATGTATTGCGTCTCATGATCAGAATCATCTCCACCATGTTCTTCACGTGTAATAAGAGCCAATGTCTCCTCATCATAGTCACTAGCGGACTCATATCCACCACCCTCGGTAGCAATCATCACACGCGGAGATTTGCATTCTCTCGCATAATGACCTCCTCCCTTACAACGACGACAAATAATATCACTTGTGTGCCCTGTTGATGCCCTGGAAGAAGAAGAACTCTGTGCAGGCCCGGCAGGTGCGCTCTTGGCAGATAATGGTGGTTGTTCCTGTTTTCTTGTATCACGGCTGTAGGAGGCACCTGATTGAGGTGCTGGTGCAGTTGAAGTAGAAGATGCACGCGGTGTCCATGATGAAGGTCGGCCTGCAGAAAAGTTAGTTCACGCCAATGCTTCTCGATCCTGCACTTCACGTTCAGCTTTACAAGCAAGATGGAATAAACGAGTGATATTAGTATACTCCTTATAGTCTAGAATGGTCCGAATCTCTCTATTTAATCCACCCAGAAAACGTGCAAGCATAGCTTCATTCTCCTCAACAATACCACATCGAATCATGCCAGTTTGTAATTCCTGATAATATTCTTCTACAGAATTTTTTCCTTGTCTTAAACGCTGCAATTTTTGAAGCAATTCACGTTGATAATATGGTGGAACCCAACGCGTAAGCATAGCAGTTTTCAAAGCAGCCCAAGTAGTTGGAATAGGATATAATCTACAATGTTCAGACCACCAGACACATGCAAAACTAGTGAAAGCACAAACAGCAGCAGCAACCCGTCTCTCCTCGGGATATTGTAAACATGTAAAACGTTGTTCAGTTTCTAACTCCCAAGTAAGATATATATCAGGAACATATCTACCCTCAAATGGTGGAATATTCAATTTCAGTTTAGGAATATGGACATCATCTCGTACCTGAGGTGGTGGTGCAGGCCTACCATTACGAATATATACCTGAGGTCGACCTGCTGGTGGTGGTGCTGGTGGTTGCACGTAGTTCTGATTTTGAGCAACCTCATCCTCGTAATCTCCCACATAATCATCCTCCGCCGCATCAGCAGCAGGAGCCACAGAAGTATCAACAGCAGTACCAACAGTTTGGCCAAACGCAAGAGGAACACGGCTCGCTCGGCGGAGGTCTATTTCGCGACGTGGAGGTAGTCGTTGTTATTGTTGTTGGAGAGGTGCGTTAGGAGGAGCGGGTGGTCGTGGTGGAAGACGCACGAGCAATTCATTAAACTTGTTATCGAGCTTTGTTTCGAACGTCTTCTCCATGCCATCTATCTTCTCCATGGCCTCTTCAAATCTGTTTAGCACGTCTTGCACCTGTCCACTCATCATTTGCTGAAATTTATCATGCAAATCCTTATTCGTCATGTTCTCCCAGTCAGTCTCGTCGGCTTGTGATCCTGGCATGGTTAGCAGCAATAGAAACACACAAGAATATGATCCTACAGACTACTAACAAGAGGTGGTGGTGGGTGTCACAAATCCGTCAAGCAAATCTCAAATTCTTACCAGTTCTTACCCAGCAGCAGGCGGTGATCGGCAACCGTTGTAGTCAAAAACTCTCAAAGCTTGGATAGAGCGATTACCAGGGAGAGTCAAACGCACGACGTAGATGTATGTGGAGCTGGGAAGGCTTATAATATGGTAGCAAAAAGGGTCAGCAATAATCAATTCAGAGATGCAAAGGTGAATAAACGCTCAACGACGGTACTGTGCTGGTCCTAGGCTAGACTGTGCTAGAGACGCGAGCCTAGAACACCAACAAAATCACGGCGCAGCACGTAAACAAGGGAAAAGCACACTCTGGAATTTTTTTTCGCTCTTTTTTTTGCGCTCTTTTTTTTGCGCTGCTTTTTTTCTTTGCAAAAAATCACTATAATGGCGAGTGTCTCAAAACTCTTCCCAGCTCAAACTGACAGGATGGGCACGAAATTTTTTCGACCATTTTTTTTTCGACTTCCCGGACCCAAAAACTGGAAACGGGTCAAAAAAAACTTCCTATAATGGCACCTATCTCAAAACACTCAGAAACACCTAAAAATAGGATAGCCAGAAATTTTATCAAAAATGCGTTTTCGAAAAATTTTGGGCCTAAACGGAGGGTGGTTTCCGGACTCTTTTTTTTTCCGAAACCTACTCCGGCAAGGAAACACGAATCGGAATCTAGATGGATCTCGAAAACAAACCTAATATGACAAGAACTCGGATTGGTGGTGGATATATGGTAGTAGATGGCAGCGGTGGTGGTATATGACAGCGGTGGTGGTATATGGATACGGATTCGAAGCGGTGGCGGATAAGCGGTGGTGGTAGATGGCAGGGGTGATGATGATGGTGCGGCGGCGGCGTGACAACTTATGACTAGAACTCGAAACTCTAAAAGACTAGACTCTAAGACCAGCAACTAGACACGACGATGCAACCGCAAATTCAACAAAGCAAAACCCTAAAAAGATTATGCAAAGGCTCAGATTGGTTCGGATATGATGAACTAACCCTAATTTTTTGTGTGGCTTTTTCGTGGACTATAGGTATGAAGAACAGACTCGATCTAAACTACGAAAAACTGTAAAATCTCACCGAGCAACCTGGAAATCTGATACCACTTGATAGAGGCAAAGGTGTCCCGTCTTTCGATGAGATGATGGATATCGCTTTGGTGGCAGTCGACTTTGACGATCCGACTACGAACGTGCGAGGACGTCGCGCCTTAGCAATCGCTAAACCAACTCCGAGAGGTTATTGACCACGCCGGAGCACGATCAACCTGACCACGAGGGTCTGTTTCCTGCGAGCAAACGGAGAACAAGCAAGAAACTGAGATTGCAATCTGGATATTGCGAATATAAGATGAAAGATTTATTGATCAAGGTGGGGTTCTGTGACGCCTTTGTCTGGTCGTTGAACACAAACGAAGTACGCGAAGTTGCAGCTATGGCGAACTTTTAATCTAAACAAAACCCAAAGTCTAAACGATGCCCTAAGGGCTGTATATATGGAGGAAGAGGGGGGGAATTTCGTGGCCCTTGGTGGAGGGGTCCGAAATCAACCCTATCTCTTGTTTCCCCACACATACGGACTCTAAAAATAGCCTATACTTATGTATTTCGAAATTACATGGGCCTGGCCCAATAATAAGGTGACACAGCACCTAAAATAGCCTCGGGACAAAATTTATGAAGTGGCATCTTGTATATTTCGTCCAAGGCTTCATGCACCCATTATGGTGGCTTCAAAGTCCTGAAATCATCACTTGTAACTCCGTTCTTGTTCCCCTTGCGCATGCCATCATCTCCATGCTTGTTCTTGCTCCAATGTTCATCCTTCTCCAAGCTAGGCCCTTCATTTGTAAGCAAAACAAATGTATCCAATTTAGGCAGCATCATATTCTCATGAACATTAGAATCATTACCAAGAAACGAAAGTACCTGGTAATTTAGTTGGCGTGCACGAGCTCTAGTAATTGGTCCAGTATGTATAGCAGCAGGGGCTGTGGGTGTAACAATTGTATTGATGTCCTCATCACCTGGGGCGACGGCGTGCGCCACCGCGGCCACGGCCCTAGTACAGGCGGCGGCGCTCATCGTTCCTCCCTCCGGAATTGTCAGCATGAGCATACAAGGGCAACGGCTACCCAGGAGGCGGCCTTTCGTACCACGGCCGCGACACCACCGACCTCACGACCATCTTGCGACGATGGGGCCTCCTCTTCTTTAGCGGGAGCAGCTCGGGCTCATTGAGGGGAGCCTTGCCCTTCTCCGCGGCTGAGAATCTCCAAATCGACGCCATGACTACACCAGCAAGGAGTGGAGCAAGGAAGGAGAAGAAGCGGGAGAGGCAGAGGAAAGACGGATGATGGGGGCTTCGCCCCCACCTCCCATTTATAGCCAAGGGGAGGCCAACCGTCGACCTCCACGATCTAAGGTAATAATGATCTTTTTCCTGCATGCAGCAAGTACCCGTCAAATTAGGAAGTTATCGAGGCTGCGTGGGGAAGCGGAGATGCACACGACCAATCAACTACCACACGTCGACCAAGGCCGCATGCTATTGGGGCCCGCGGCGCTCCGCACTTGCCCTTTGGCTTCGCCTCAAAGCCAAGACCGAGCGCGCCTTGGGCCCGGGGGCTACTATCGGTGTTCTGGGAATGGGGGTCCCGTACGGCCCATCTTCACCAACAAGCATTCAAGACCCTCGCGAGGCAGATGACACAAGACCTACCCAGGAGCGGCCTCACCAGGCTGGCTCGCGAGGGGTGGAGAGATCAAGGCAAGACTGTCACATCCTAGCTAGTTCATGCATTAGAGTGTTGCATCATGTCTACTTTTACAGAAACTTGAAATGAGGATGACAGAACCCCCAGCACCCCCTGGAAACAACTAGGGTTTACTAAAATTATTTTCAATGAACCCAAAATGCCCTTCACAAAATGTTCACCATTTCTGGATTGGGCTAAAACCCCTGGCAAAAATGGTGCACTCTTTTCTAGGACATTCTGGATTTTTTGAATTAAACCATAAGTATTTGAATTTGGGCATTTAAATACTATAAAATATTTTAAATGCCCAAATAATCCTGGATTTAAGTGAGGGCTGTTAGGAATAATCCCAACAGAGCCCACAATTATTTTTAGGATTTTTGGAAATGTTTTAGTATTTTTAATAAAGACACAAACTTACAGAAAAATAGAAAAACAGAAATAAAAGAGAAGGAGGGAACTTACCTGGCCGCAGCGCACCTGGCCGGCCCAGCACTATGCTGGCCCGTGCCAGCCAGCTGCTTCTCCCTCGCCAGGCAGGCACAGAGGTGACGCCGGCGAGCACGAGCTCGCCACGGCGTCAGCTGCTTGCCGCCCGCGCCCCTGGACACATGGGCGAGCTCCACGTCGCCGCACCGACCCCCTGGACACCTCATTCCTCCCCTTGCTCTCTTCCTCGCTCCCCCGAAGCCATGGACGACGCAGCCGCCGCCGTCTTGCCATCGTAGCCGTAGCCACCGTCATCCCCGTGTCACCCCACCGTGCCCACGAGCTCTGCAGCATCTCCCTCGACCTCCTCGACGAGCCACGAGGCCTCGGACGCGCTGCAACGCCGCCACCGCTGCCGCTCCCCTCGTCGGCCACCGGAGATCGTCGCCGACGATTCGCCGCCTCCCAAGCTTCCCCGAGCCCGCTTCGACGCCCGCTGCACTCGCCATGAGCTCCTCTCTCTTCTCCCCCTAGCCACGTCGCTCGAGCTACCCTCTAACCCTGTTGGCCATCACGGCCGAGAGCTCGGCTCCGCCGGCCATGTCACCGCCGTGGCCACAGGCGCGTAAGCTCGAATCCGAGCGCGTCACCACACTCACCACGTCCCCAGGAGCCTAACGCACCACTCCACGTGCCTCGCCGTGCCCTGTAGCCTCGGATCCATCTTCACCCGAGCTCCGGCGACCGCCAGGGTCGTTGCCGGCGTCGTTCCCGGCCTCCCTGAGCTCCACTTCCACCACCAAACGACGTGGCTCGCTCCCTGCGTCACGTAGCTGCTCTCCGCCGTTGATTTAGTCACCGGAGACGCAAACCCGAGCCCCTCCGCCGCGTCGTCGTCGCCGGCGTCAAGCCGCCGGTGAGTTGACCACGTTTGACCTGTGTGGGCCCAGGTTGACTCCCCCCTGAGCCTATGACAGGTGGGGCCAGCCTGTTAATTAGGTTAGGATTAGTGCTAACTAAATTTAGTTAGTTTAGGTCACTGACATGCGAGCCCAGGCCCCACTGATAGTTAGTTAGTACTAACTTAATTTTGTTAGTTAGCTGAGACACTGACAGATGGGGCCCACCAGTCAGGTTTGACCTGGGTTGGCGCCTTTGACTCACTGACGTCACAGTGATGCAGTGCTGACGCAATTATTCATTTTCTGGATTTATTCTTATATAGGAAATTCCAGAAAATAGCCTAAACTTCTAAAAATCATAGAAAATCAACCATAGCTCCAAATCAAACAAGTTATATATGAAAAGTGATCAGAAAAATTCAATATTTCCATCTGTAATGGGTTCATGCATGACAAAACACTTTAACCTTGCTGTCTAGGTGGAACAAGCTAATACACTTATTATGCATAAGAACTTAAGCTTTCATTTGAATCTTTGATTCAAATGGACCCATTTCAACTTGTTTCACATTGCATCAGGCAGGGCACATCATTTTGCCATGTCATAGCATGCATCATATTGTTGCATATTGCCATGTGTTGATTATGTTCTGTGTGTCCTTCGTGGTAGGTTCTGCCTCCGAGGATATCTCCGAGTATCCAACTGAAGGGCAGTACCCTACTACTACTCCATCAGGCAAGCAGCCCCATTGATCATATCGATACAATCCCATGTTCTCGCCTCTGCTCTCATTTACTGCATTAAGACAACAACGTTTCAAACTGCTGTGTGTTGCGGTAGTTGAACCCTTATCCTCTGCATGACCTGTCATTGCCACAGTAACTAGATGAAACCCACTAGCATGTGTAGGAGTTGATTGATCCATGTATGTGTTTCCTACCTTGTTATGCCTGCTATGCTTAGAGTTGTGTGAGGTCTGGTTCATCTGGGTGATGTGCTAGAGTGAAATGATTATGTCGGTAATGTGAGGGATGTGTTGAACATGATTTGGTAAAGGTATCGATGAGAGGCCATGTAGGAGTACATGGTGGGTTGTTTCATTGAGGCCGTCCATAAGAACTGAGATCTGTATGCGTGATTTAAGATTCAGCTACTACCACACATTGGGCCCTGAAATATGACCCCGCTCGACTTACCGACCCCTCTCTTCCTCTGTCCAGGAGTTGCAACTAGTTTCTGGTGTTTGTAGGTTATGTGTTGGCGGCCGTGCGTAGCGCTGACCCTTGGGGTGGGCTATGATGCGGTAGATACACCATGGCCGGGTATGCCGGCCGCCCGTTTGGTGTCTCGGGACCCTGTACACATCGTTTGGGGCCGTTGAGGACACCCCGACCGGATTTCCTTGCGGATGGAACCTGAATAGGCGATAAACCTGGACTAGAGACTTGTGCGGTTAGTCAGGTCGTGGTCTACACCCACGTCGGCTTTCGCTTGAAGTCTGCCGAGCACATGTCATGTGCAGACGCTAAGTGGTGGAAACATGTGTGACATAGTACACCCCTGCAGGGTATAAAACTATTCGAATAGCCGCGTCCGCAGTAAAGGACTACTTGGTTGCCTATACAGTTCGTATACAAGTTAATGGTTACTACTAAAAGACTCAAGATAAGTGTGAGTACCGAGGATGGCCCTCTCGTAGGATGACGAGGGAGGATCCCCGGTGGAGTGTTGTGTTGGTGATTAGTGGACTCGTGTGCGAAAACTATTTTTACTAGTGGTGTCTCATAGGATATCTTAGCCAAGAGTCAAAGCTGGCTTGCTGCAATAACTCCACCACCTTCTTGAGAGTGAGCATGTATAGTAGGTTCTGATGTAAGACTTGCTGAGTACCTTTGTACTCATGTTTGCTTAATTACCGTTTTCAGACGACAACACCGCCCCCTCCGATGGGTTTTATGTAGATCTCGACGTCGATGAGTGACTTGCCACCCAGGTGGTGATCCTAGCCATGGAGGGCCCTGTGTAGATAGACAGGCTTCGAGAAGCCTTCTTTCTTTCTAGTGTCTCTACTCAGACTATTTGCTTCCGCATGTGCTTGTATGCTTGTATGACTTGAGTGTCGGGTCATGTGACCCCTACCTATATGAACATGTTATGTATGGCTCTCTGGAGCCTTTAAATAAAGTACTTGAGTTGTAGAGTTTTCTGTTGTGATGCCATGTTGTATTTGCACATATCGAGCATATTGTGTGTATGATTGAAATGCTTAGTATGTGTGGGATCCGACAATCTAGTTGTTTATCCTTGGCAGCCTTTCTTATGGGGAAATGTAGTCTAGTGCTCCTCGAGCCATAGTAGTCCGCTACAGCCCGGTTCACCGGAGTCCTGCTAGCCCAGCACTACTACTCAGGACACTTGACTGGCCGGCATGTGTTTCACTTTGTTCCTATGTCTGTCCTTTCGGGGAAATGTCACGCGGTGACATCCGGAGTCCTGCCTAGCCTGCTATAGCCCGAGTCCTGTTAGCGCAGTGCTACAGCCCGGATTCACACGCTGATGACCGACATGCTCGATGTGATTCATGTATGCCTGTCTCCATAGGTCTGTGCCGCTTTGGCTTCACGACTAGTCATGTCGGCCCGGGTTCTCTGTCATATGGATGCTAGCGACACTATCATATACGTGAGCCAAAAGGCGCAAACGGTCCCAGGCCATGGTAAGGCGACACCCGTGGGGATACCGTGCGTGAGGCCGCAATGTGATATGAGGTGTTACCGGCTAGATCAATGTGACTTGGAATCAGGGTCCTGACAAAGACAAACCTCGCGAGGATCCAGTGACGTGAGCCATGACGATCAAGACCAGGCGGGTGCCAGGAGGGCGCCAGCGCGCAGTGTCCTTGTTTCCACTTTGGTGCTAAGGAGGCAAGCGCAGACGAAGAGTACCGAGGCGTCAAGCAAAGGTTTCCATATCGGTGCAACGAGACCAAGACCAGCAGGACGGCAAGACGGAGGTCACCGTGGAGCCCAAGACGGCGTCACCACCAGAGCCTTTGGCGGGCGAAGACTACTTTTGTCAGGATAAGCTGTACTAGCTATCCCCTTTCAAATTGGCCGTTGTTGGCTCCCTTCCCGCTCAATATTTGGGGAGAGGACCAAGGCCTCTATAAATGGGACTAGCCACCATAGTAGGAGGGGCAACTAACTAATCAGAGAGAGAGAGAGAGAGAGAGAGATCTATCCTCACAACCACAAGTCCACCAAGCACAAGAACACCTCTCCTCAGGAGGCTGTTCTTCCCCTTGTACTGTTCATCCTCAGCCCAAGAGGCAATCCACCACCACCACACTAGAGTAGGGTATTACACCACAACGGTGGCCCGAACCAGTATAAATCTTGTGTCTTGTGTGTTGTGAGTTCGGGTGCCTAGCCTAGAAATCGCGAAGTGTGTGAGGGCATGATCAGTGAGGGAGAGATCTTCGCGCACACCCTAGTGTTTGAACCTTAAGGGTTTTGCCGGAACCCGAAATCCGACAGATAGCTACTGGTACAAACCCTTAACCCCGAGGGTGGACTACTCCCTCCTCATCATGGTGGAAAGCTATCAGGACCCCGATTCTAAGTCACACCGATCTAGTATGTAACACCTCATATCACTTTGCGGCCTCATGCACGGTATCCCCACGGGTGTCGCCTTACCATGGCCCGGGACCGTTTGCGCCTTTTGGCTCATGTATATGATAGTGTCGCTAGAATCCATATGATAGAGACCCCATGCCGACATGATAGTCGTGAACCCAAAGTGGCACTAACTTACGAGGACAGACATACATGAATAAACATCGAGCATGTCGGTTAGCAGCGTGTGAATCCGGGATATAGCAACTGGGCTAATAGGACTCTGGGAACCCGGGCTGTAGCAGGCTAGCAGGACTCCGGATGTCACCGTGTGACATTTCCCCGAAGGGACAGACACGGGAATGAAGTGAATCACATGCCAGCCAGTCTAAGTGTTCCGGAGCAGTAGTGTTGGGCTAGCAGGACTCCGGTAAACCGGGCTATAGCGGACTACCAAGGCTGAGTGGAAGCACCAGACTACATTTCCCCATAAGAGAGGCTACCAAGGATAAACAACTAGATGGTCAGATCCCACACATACCAAGCATTTCAATCATACACGTTCTTGTGCTTGGTGAACTTGTGGTTGTTCTGGTCTCTCTCGATCTGAACCCCTAGCTATGGTGGTGGCTAGTCCTATTTATAGAGGCTCTGGTCCTCTCCCCAAATATTGAGCAGGAAGGGAGCCAACAACGGCCAATTTGAAAGGGGATAGCTAGTACATCTTATCCTGACAAAAGTGGTCTTCGCCTGCAAAAGGCTCTAGTGGTGACGCCGCCTTGGGCTCCATGGTGACCTCCATCTTGCGTCCTGCTGGTCTTGGTCTCGTTGCACCAATATCGAAACCTTTGCTTGATGCCTCGGTACTCCGCCCCTACGCTTGCCCCCTTAGCACCAAAGAGGAAACAAGGATGCTGCACACACTGGCGCCCGCCTGGTCTCGATCGTCATGGCTCACATCACGAGAACCTCGCGAGGTTTGCCTTGCCTTGATCTCTCCGCTCCTCGTGAGCCCTCCTAGCGAGGCCACTCCTGAGGAGGTCTTGCATCGTCCGCCTCGCGAGGCTTCGCCCCTCGCGAAGGTCTTGAATGCCTTGATGAAGATGGGCCGTACATGCCTGCTAGCAAAGCCACGCCATGGGCCGCAGGCAGGCAAGTTTGGGGACCCACGTTTCCTGAACGCCGACAGAGCAGAAGACATGCGTGAAGACGAAGAAGAAATCAGCCAAGTCCCAGGTTGGCCGGACGATCCGGACACCAGCCCGGAGGATCTAGATAATTGGAGACCCGAGAGCAAGCGAAGCTGAATCGAAGCCGGATCATCCGGCCAACCCCGGACGTCCGGACCTACTGCGGCGCCTACGACACTGTCGGATCATCCGGACGCCGACCCGGATCATCCGGACCCCCGAAGCCCGGATCATCCGGCCCAACACCCGGATCATCCGGATAGTCCCTGCGTGCATGATGATTGGGCCGAGAACCATGTACCCCTTCGCCCCCAACTACTATTTATATGACTCCTCCACCATTTTTCTAGGGTCAGCATTGGTTTAGCTCATATTTGAGATAGAGCATTGCTCATCCACATCGGATCTACTCCATGAGAGAGACCGCGGCCCCTCTTCGGAGAAGATCCCTTTGGATTGAAGACCTCCTTGCGGGGAAGACCATCAAGACCTCCTCACGGAGAAGACCGTTACCTTTTGTATCATCCCTAGTTGATCATGGATCGTGTGATCTCTTATGTACTCTAGGATCTAGCATATGTGTGGCTATTTATTGTTGGTTTAGTGTTTCTCTCGTGTTTCGCCCTTGTGATTTCCCTCGTTTTCCCCTCGTGTTCCTCGTGTTCTTCGCGGGATCCGCTCCTTTAGTGAAAGATCGGCCCCTAGGGTTCCTACCCTACATCAATAGCCCTCTGCCTAGTCTCAGTATTTAGGCCCCTGACATTCCAACAAAGAACATTCCAATTTCTACAATGATTACTCATCGAAATAGCATATCATAAAGTCCACAAACCACATGACACACAATGCCACATGTCCACAAAACATAGATAACTTTGTTCCACCATTATTACATAAAAGTTTTCCAGAATATAAAGACCATAACCAGGTAAGATAAACAACATATTTACAGGCTTGCCAGACCCATAAGGACATGATCACACTATTCATTGGGAGTAGTGTTTCCAGCATTTAGTGGATCCACCATAAGTGCATCCACCGTGAGGAGTTTTGCATCAATTTCAAGTTCCTTCTCAATTGCCTGCAGACGACTGACTGGAGTTGCTGGGGTATATATGCATGTGCAGGGTCATCTGGCATCTCAGCAGAGAGGGGCTTGGACTTGGGCTTCTTTCGCTTGGGCTGCAGTGCCAACTCCTGGAATGTGGGCTTAAAGCCATCACGCTGAACAGAGCTCCGGGTGCACCTTTGAACAGATGTTTCCACAAGTGGAGCTGGCACCAAAGTCTTGCGAGGCCTCCTTGCTTTTCCACTCAAAGCAGTGGGGGAGGCATCAGTGTTTCCTTCTCAATACGTTCAAAAAAGAGAGCTCTAGCAACCGGTCTGACTGGATGCTGCTCCTTCCATGTCAGTAGAGGAGGAGTATCCTGTCTAAAAGCAAAATCCCAGTTGGTCTTAGACAGGATCACTGGAGCTGCATGCTGAAACATACGAGGTTTTGGCACTTCACAAAAACAGTTGGAGCTTCCAAAAGGTTTTCAAAGGATCTTCTCCAAACCATCTCAGGGGGCAAAGGACGCCCAAAAGGTACAGCCACAGACTCATTCTCCAAGGATTGAATGTTGATCATAGGAGGTTGATAAACTACAATTGCCCAATTATTCGCTGCCACCTCTGGTTGAACATCCACCATAACATTATATGGCTGGTCCTCTTCAATTGAGATCACTAGGACTGGCTGCTCCTACTAGTGTGACTGAGAACTAGGCTATGCAGATAGATCCACAACCATTGATTCTTGGTCTTGCACTGCTGGCTGATCATCAGGTTCATTCCAATTTCCCCAATTGTCATCTTCCACCTCATCATGTGCTAGTTGTTCTGGAGGGGGAGGGGGCACATCATTCCATCCCATAGCAGGATATGAAGGATGAATAAATGGAGGCATCTCAGGGAAGGGAACACCAGGTATAGGATAAGGATTTCCATTGATGGACATCCAGTCCTCATCCTGAGGCATTTGCTCAGCAAAATTAGCACCAAGGATGTATAGAGACACTGTCCATGACATCCTAGCACCTCCCCAAGATGCAAAATCCATGAAAACCACATCCCTCGGCACAAGGATATCTTCTTGGGAGGAGGCAAACACCAAAGTTCTCACCAGATAGGTGTCCTCACTGTTCCAATGATGAAATTTACCAAACGTGTTCACTATAGCTCTAATGCATTCAGTGTTACGAAGATCTAGAGGGATCCCCAAGAACATGAGATGAACTTGACAAAAACCTGAGCACCATGAAAAATTCTCCCTCGTCATGCTTCATAAAGTGAACAAAACGATCATTGCCAAGGGCTTGAGGCGGCAGTTACAAAAGCAAATAGCGGACCGCATCATCTCTGAGCTCAAACAGACCAACAACACGAATCCATGGCTGCACAGACCTCACAAAACCCCCATGGGCTTGAAGCCATTGAACTACTTCATCCCTAGCAGCCTGAATCTGATCAGGTGGTGGAATAGGCATTACCTCAGCGAGCATGAACTCTTCGTGGTGGCGCACAATCGGGGTATGTGGCGTCACAAAAGTCCAAGGCACCCGAGCTTCTCCGCCATCGACAATGTGATGGCCCTCCAGCATGTACAACATCAGATCGAGGTGAAAGTTAGCCATCGGAGCAAGGCTAGAGGAAGAAGGACTCACCCTAGGCGGCGAGCTCTCTGGCGGTGGAGTTTCCGGTGCCACAGTTGATGGTGTCTTTGGGCCGGGGCTGATGGAACTGGTCAAAGGATTAAATGTGGAAGAGCAAGGGAGGTCCAAGTTTGGTAAAAGCTATGTCAGGGAGATATTCCCGCTGCCAACCAAGCTATCCTCGGAAGTCGCAACATTACCAGGTTTTGGTTGCCAAACCAAACCCAAAATCTTTGCAAATCTGTTACAATCCTTTTTTGGTATGGCCAACCCATCAACAAGCACTACACCAAGCTTGGACATGCACGCTGAGGCAAAATGACCCTTCCTTAAACATTTTTGGCATGTATGAATTTCATCGACCATTTCTGAGACCATATTATCAAAATCATCCCGTGCCTGCTGAGACGATGGCACATCACAAGGCCCATTAATGTGTTCAAGCACAGTCCGGCCCATGGCACGCAGATTTTGATGGCCCCACATGGCCTGTAACATCCACATTCGAATCAGCGATATTCCCGCCCGAAGATGACAATGTACAATCAGCCGGAGGAATCAAGTCTTGCATCGTTCCAAAAGATATCGACGACATCATCGACATCCACCAGAGATGAGCCGGTGGCGTGGGATGGATGACCACCCTCTCATGCCTAGGAATCGTATAACCCGCATCTTCGGTAGTTCCAATGCAATTTTGGGTGGCCGGATAACGATAACCACGACAAGCCGGATAGTTTTGGAAAACTGCAAAAGATAATTTCTTGCAAAGAGAACGATCAGTCTAATTGAAGGCTTCGTCGGCTTGGAATGCATAGCCAACAAACCAAGAGCAGCATGCCTTTTTGAGGGACTCACAATGACTCATTCAGCATCACATTCTAATTTCCATATCTTAAACTCATGACCCCAATTTGGGCCACTGTTATCCCAAAGATGAAAGTAACATTTGAAATGATCACATGAAAAAGATCCGAGACTAAGAATAATCATTGCTACTGCCTTGCAAGAGACTTGAAATCCAAATACCTTATCTTTGATAGAGAAAACCAGGAACTCAATGGCTGAACCACCGATGGCAGCCTCAATTGCCGCCGCCACTGAATCCTCATTGAGACAAAAATCATGACGACCAAAGGAAACCACCATGGTAAAGAATCCCATGTCATCAATGGGGTGAACCAAAAAAACCCGTTGATTGAAAAACCTTATCTGCAAAAGCCAAACCCTTGGAGAAATCCAAGCCAAGGGTATATTCATCACTTGAACCCATAGGAGATGGGTATGGGCGTGTAGATCCCAAGACACCGAAGAGATCTATTGGAGAGAAAATAAAATTTAGTGGCTAGTGGGGGAGATCACGGGAGGTGGTGGAGATCGTCGAGGTGGGGGTGGGAGAGAGCCATATCCTGATTTTTAATAAAAATATAACATTGGTGCAATTATTGATATGAAAGAAGGAAACATTAGATTTAAATTTCTATTAAGGAAAGGCATGGAACACTTTCCAAGAAATAAAATTAAATTGCCTTATGAATCTATTATGAGAGCCACTTATGGATTGCATACCAAAGATGACAATACCTAGATTTATTCGTGTTTTATGCCTAGCTAAGGGCATTAAACAATAGCGCTTGTTGGGAGGAAACCCAATTTTATTTTCTGTTTTTCCTTTTTAGGTACTGTTTTGCATTAAATAATTCATCTAGCCTCTAGTTAGATGTGGTTTTGTGTTTTAATTAGTGTTTGTGCCAAGTAAGACCTTTGGGATAGCTTATGGTGCTAGTTGATTTGATCTTGCTGAAAAACAGACACTTGTGCGCTCAGGAAAACAATTCTCGTTTCTAAAATAAGTGTGATAAAATACTGATTCTTTTTGCATAAGATTAATAAACAAGTTGCTTAGGTTTTCTTAATTTTTTGGAATTTTTGGTGTTACAGAAGTATTCGAAATATCCAGATTGCTACAGACTGTTCTGTTTTTGACAGATTCTGTTTTCTATGTGTTGTTTGCTTATTTTGATGAATCTATGGCTACTATCGGGGGGTATGAACCATGGAAAAGTTGGAATATAGTAGATATTGTACTAATATAAATAAAGAATGAGTTCACAATAGTACCAAAAGTGGTGATTTATTTTCTTATACTAACAGAGCTTATGATATTTTCTATTGAGTTTTGTGTTGTGAAGTTTTCAAGTTTTGGGTAAGGATTTGATGGACTATGGAATAAGGAGTGGTAAGTGCCTAAGCTTGGGGATGCACAAGGCAACCCAAGGTAATATTCAAGGATAACCAAGAGCCTAAGCTTGGGGATGCCCCGGAAGGCATCCCCTCTTTCGTCTTCATCTATCGGTAACTTTACTTGAGGCTATATTTTTATTCACCACATGATATGTGTTTTGCTTGGAGCATCTTGTATGATTTGAGTCTTTTCTTACAATCATCCTTGCTGTACACACATTTTAGAGAGACATTCATGAATCGTGATTTATTAGAATACTCTATGTGCTTCGCTTATATCTTTTGAGCTAGGCAATTTTGCTCTAGTGCTTCACTTATGATGAGGACATGGCTACCAGAGTTACACCCATATCCCCTACTATTTTACCTCTTGAAACAGTTGCTAGAGCTCAGATACACCAATTAAATTATCAGGTACTTTCGTTTCTTGGTAATGTTTCTAGTGTTCATGAGAATATGATGCTGCCTAACTTAGATACATTTGTGTTGCTTGCAATTGAAGGGCCTAGCACGGACAAGAAGGTTGAACATTGGAGCATGGTCAAGCACGGAGATGAAGGTGCGTGCGAAGAGAACAAGAACGGAGGTTCAAGTGGAGATTTCCGGACTTTGAAGCCACCATGATGACATACAAGATGATGGACAAAATATACAAGATGGCATTTCATAAATTTCGTCCATAGCTTATTACTGGTGTTGCGCCACCTTATTTTGGGCCAGACCCATGTAATCTATTTTTAGAGTCCATATTGTAGGGAAAATGACTTAGGAGGTGTTTTAGTCCCACCTTGCCAAGGGTGGACAAAATCCCCTCTCTTTTCCCTATAAATATAGCCCTTAAGGCATCGTTTAGACTTGGGTTTTATTTAGTTAAAAGTTAGCCATCGCTGCAACTTCGTGTACTTCGTTTGTGTCCAACGACCAGACCAAGACCGCTTATGAAACCCCACCTTGATCAATAAAGCTTTCATCTTATACTCACAATATTCAGATTGCTTAATCATATTCTTGTTTGTTCTTTGATTGCTTGCAGGAATAGACCTTCGTGGTCAGGTTGATCGTGCTCCAGCGTGGTCAATAACCTCTTGGAGTTGGTTTAGCGATTGCTAAGGCGCAATGTCGTGCACGTTTGTAGTCGGATCGTCAAAGTCGTCTCCACCAAATCGATAGTAATCATCTCATCGAAAGATCGGGCCCCTCGCCTCTATCAAGTGGTATCAGTTTTCAGGTTGCTCGGTGAGATTTTCTAGTTTTTCATAGTTTAGATTGCATCTGTTCTTCATACCTATAGTCCACAAAAAAGCCACAAAATTTTTAGATTAGTTCGTCATATCCCAGACAGTCTGAGCCTTTCGCTATTATCACTTAGTTTTTGTTTTGTTGAATTTTCGGTTGCATCGTGTGTCGAGTTGCTGGTTTCTAGTGTCTAGTCTTATAGAGTTTTGAGTTCTAGCCACGTTTGCTTCACGCCGCATACGCTTACGCCATCATCCGCATAATTGTCCTCTTCCGCTGCCACTCATTGTTTTTGCCGCTGTTGTTGTCATACATCACCACCATCCACCAGCCATTGTCGTTGTCGTCATCCTCTCATGAGCAACATTGATACTTGATTCATCTCGAGAGATCTGGTGGCCAGATTTTGTTGGGACGTTGTGATCACACACACAAAAAAAATTCAGATCAATTTGTACTTGGGGTGTACGTGACCTAGTACGAGAGAGAGAAAGAACCGAGAAAGATTAACAACGGAAATTAAAGTTGTTGGATTCGGTTGTGTACTAGAAGGAAAGTGTTGATCCATTAGGAGGTTAGAAAAAGGGAGCAGCCAACGTGGATATAAAAAAGGAAAGTTTGACTCTGTTTCCTAAGACTAAGGGATTTCCTTTTGTTTTGGAGGAAGTGGAGACCAAAAAAAAACTGTTTGGTTTGGTATTCCACGTCTACGCATAACGTGGAGTCCTGGCGATTCACTTTTTCTGGATTTTTTTGTGTGTTTGAGAAGAAATCTAGCGCGCGAAAAAAAGAAGCAGATAGAAGGATCTGCCGTGGATAGAGGAAGGAATAAAAAAACTGATCCGTTTCTTCCTCTGGGTTTGTTTCCTCACGAAAGATTTGCCAGCTTTGGAGTGTGAGATCTCACGTGGAAGGAGTTGTCCTTTGGAAAGTGTGTTCATCGAAAAAAAAGAGAAAAGATTTGGAAGAAACAGATCACGTGGGTGCTTGAAAGGAAAGTTGAATCTGCAATTAGTGAGGAATCTATTGGTTGCGGAAAGTTTTGTGCGTATCAAAAGGAAAGATTAAAAAAAAGGCAAGTGCCAATCGATGATGAGGACATCAGTACCATTGTTACACCCACAGCCCCTGCTGCTATACACACTGGACCGATTACTACAGCTCACGCACGCCAATTGAATTATCAAGTACTTTCGTTTCTTGGTAACGATTCTAATGTTCATGAGAATATGATGCTGCCTAAATTGGATACATTTGCTTTGCTTACAAATGAAGGGCCTAGCTTGGACAAGAAAGATGAACCTTGGAGCAAGTTCAAGCATGGAGATGATGGCATGCGCAAGGGGAACAAGAACGGAGTTACAAGTGATGATTCCAGGACTCTGAAGCCACCATAATGAGTGCATGAAGCATGGGACGAAATATACAAGATGCCACTTCATAAATTTCGTCCAGAGGCTATTTGATGAGGACATCAATACCATTGTTACACCCACAGCCCCTGCTGCTATACATACTGGACCAATTACTAGAGCTCGCGCACGCCAACTAAATTACCAGGTACTTTCGTTTCTTGGTAATGATTCTAACGTTCATGAGAATATGATGCTGCCTAAATTGGATACATTTGTTTTGCTTACAAATGAAGGGCCTAGCTTGGAGAAGGATGAACATTGGAGCAAGAACAAGCATGGAGATGATGGCATGCGCAAGGGGAACAAGAATAGAGTTACAAGTGATGATTTCAGGTCTTTGAAGCCACCATAACGAGTGCATGAAGCCTTGGACGAAATATACAAGATGTCACTTCATAAATTTCGTCCAGAGGCTATTATAGGTGCTGCGTCACCTTTTTATTGGGCCAGGCCCATGTAATTTCGAAATACATAAGTATAGGCTATTTCTAGAGTCCGTATGTGTGGAGAAACAAGAGATAGGGTTGATTTCGGACCCCTCCACCAAGGGCACGAAATTCCCCCTCTCTTCCTCCATATATACAACCCTTAGGGCACCGTTTAGACTTTGGGTTTTGTTTAGATTAAAGTTCACCATAGCTGCAACTTCGCGTACTTCATTTGTGTTCAACGACCAGACAAAGGCGTCACAGAACCCCACCTTGATCAATAAAGCTTTCATCTTATATTCGCAACTTCTTGTGTTTAATGACATAAGGGAAAGTCTCAATGAATTCAACCCATTTAGCATGTCTACGATTCAGTTTAGCTTGACTTTTAATATGTTTCAAAGATTCATGATCAGAATGTATAACAAATTCTTTGGGCCATAAATAATGTTGCCATGTTTCTGAAGTCCGAACAAGAGCATATAATTCTTTATCATAAGTAGAATAATTCAGACTAGGCCCACTCAATTTTTCAGAAAAGTATGCAACAGGTTTGCCATCTTGTAATAACACACCTCCTAATCCAATTCCACTAGCATCACATTCAAGCTCAAAAGTCTTATTAAAATCAGGAAGTTGGAGTAAAGGAGCATGTGTCAACTTATCTTTCAATACCGAGAAGGCTTCTTCCTGTGCGGTACCCCAAAGAAAAGGCACATCTTTCTTTGTAAGCTCATTGAGAGGTGCAGCAATGGTGCTGAAATCTCTCACAAAACGCCTATAGAATCCAGCGAGGCCAAGAAAACTCCTCACTTGTGTGACCGTTTTGGGCTGCGGCCGACTCTCAATAGCTTCAATCTTGGCTTTATCAACTTCAATTCCCTGTGGAGTAACAACATAGCCAAGAAAAGATACTCGGTCAGTGCAAAAGGTGCACATCCCGAGGTTACCAAACAAACGTGCATCACGTAGAGCAATAAAAACAACACGTAAATGTTCCAAATGTTCTTCCAAAGATCTGCTATAAATCAGTATATCATCAAAATAGACTACCACAAATCGTCCAATGAAAGCACGTAGAACTTCGTTCATTAGTCTCATGAAAGTACTAGGCGCATTAGTTAACCCAAAAAGCACGACTAACCACTCATATAATCCAAACTTAGTTTAAAATGCTGTTTTCCATTCATCCCCCAATTTCATACGAATTTGATGGTATCCACTACGCAAATCAACTTTGGTGAATATTGTAGAGCCACTCAATTCATCAAGCATATCATCTAGCCTAGGAATAGGATGACGATAACGAATAGTAATATTATTAATGCCTCTACAATCAACACACATACGCGATGTACCATCCTTTTTCGGCACTACAATAATAGGAACAGCACAAGGACTAAGGGATTCGCGTATATAACCTTTGTCGAGAAGCTCTTGTACTTGACGCATAATCTCCTTCGTCTCCTCTGGATTGGTACGGTATGGCGCACGGTTTGGCAGTGAAGCACCGGGAATTAAGTCAATCTGATGCTCAATCCCTCGAATAGGTGGTAATCCCGGTGGCACGTCTTGTGGAAAGATGTCAGCGAACTCCTGCAAAATGTTAGTGATAGCAGGAGGCAAAGAGGAAGGCACGTCCTCGAATGAAAATAATGCCTCTTTGCACACAAAAGCATAGCAAACAGATTTGCTAAAATCTAGCTCATCAATATCAGATTTGGTGGCAAATAAACATGCACTTTTCAATTTAATTTCAGAAGCAACACTAGATGGTTTATTATTAGGCTGCATTTGTTGCTCAAATTCTTTTGCCACAATCTGATTTTCACTCTTATTCTTCTCCTGTTTTGCTTTATTAGCTCTATTAATATCATCTTTCAAAATGGAATCAGGAGTCATAGGAAGCAAAGTAATATTTTTATCCTTATGAACAAGAGTATAGTGATTGTTTCTACCATGGTGTACATAATTTTTATCAAATTGCCATGGTCTACCAAGTAATAAGGAACACGCTTGCATAGGTACCACATCACAATCAACATAATCAGCATATGTAGAGATACTAAAATGCACACGAACAGTACGTGTTACCTTAACCTTGCCGCTGTTGTTGAACCATTGGATGTAGTAAGGATGTGGATGTGGTCTTGTAGTGAGAGAAAGCTTCTCCACCATCTCCATGCTAGCCAAGTTGTTGCAGCTCCCTCCGTCTATGATGACGCGCACAGAACGTTCCTTCACAATTCCCTTGGTATGGAACAAATTGTGCCTCTGATTTTGCTCAGCTTGTGTGACCTGCACACTCAAAACACGTTGAGCAACTAAACATTCATACCTGTCAGCGTCTTCAGGAGCCATGTATTGCGTCTCATGATCAGAATCATCTCCACCATGTTCTTCACGTGTAATAAGAGCCAAAGTCTCCTCATCACAGTCACTAGCGGACTCATATCCACCATCCGCGGTAGCAATCATCACACGCGGAGATTTGCATTCTCTCGCATAATGACCTCCTCCCTTACAACGACGACAAATAATATCACTTGTGTGCCCTGTTGATGCTATGGGAGAAGAAGAACGCTGTGTAGGCCCCGCAGGTGCGCTCTTGGCAGATAATGGTGGTTGTGCCTGTTTTCTTGTATCACGGCTGGAGGTGGCACCTGATGGAGGTGCTGGTGCAGTTGAAGTAGAAGATGCACGTGGTGTCCATGATGAAGGTCGGCCTGCAGAAAAGTTAGTTCGCCCCAATGCTTGTCGATCCTGCACTTCACGTTCAACTTTACAAGCAAGATGGAATAAACGAGTGATATTAGTATACTCCTTATAGTCTAGAATGGTCTGAATCTCTCTATTTAATCCACCCAGAAAACGTGCAAGCATAGCTTCATTCTCCTCAACAATACCACATCTAATCATGCCAGTTCGTAATTCCAGATAATATTCTTCTACAGAATTTTTCCCTTGTCTTAAACGCTGCAATTTTTGAAGCAATTCACGTTGATAATATGGTGGAACCCAACGCGTACGCATAGCAGTTTTCAAAGCAGCCCAAGTAGTTGGAATAGGATATAATCTACAATGTTCAGACCACCATACACATGCAAAACTAGTGAAAGCACAAACAGCAGCAGCAACTCGTATCTCCTCAGGATATTGTAAACATGTAAATCGTTGTTGAGTTTCTAACTCCCAAGTAAGATATATATCAGGAACATATCTACCCTCAAATGGTGGAATATTCAATTTTAGTTTAGGAATATGGACATCATCTCGTACCTGAGGTGGTGGTGCAGGCCTACCATTACGAATATATACCTGAGGTCGACCTGCTGGTGGTGGTGCAGGTGGCTGCACGTAGTGCTGATTTTGATCAACCTCATCCTCATAATCTCCCACATAATCATCCTCCTCCGCATCAGCAGCAGGAGCCACAGAAGTATCAACAGCAGCACCAACAGTTTGGCCAAACGCAAGAGGAACACAGCTCGCTCGGCGAAGGTCTGTTTTGCGACGTGGAGGTAGTCGTTGTTGTTGTTGTTGGAGAGGTGCGTTAGGTGCAGCGGGTGGTGGTGGTGGAAGACGCGCGAGCAATTCATTAAACTTGTTATCGAGCTTTGTTTCAAACGTCTTCTCCATGCCATCTATCTTCTCCATGGCCTCTTCGAATCTGTTTAGCACATCTTGCACCTGTCCACTCATCATTTGCTGAAATTTATCATGCAAATCCTTGTTCGTCAAGTTCTCCCAGTCAGTCTCGTCGGCTTGTGATCCTGGCATGGTTAGCAGCAATAGAAACACACAAGAATATGATCCTACAGACTACTAACAAGAGGTGGTGGTGGGTGTCACAAATCCGTCAAGCAAATCTCAAATTCTTACCAGTTCTTACCCAGCAGCAGGCGGTGATCGGCAACCGGTGTAGTCAAAAACTCTCAAAGCTTGGATAGAGCGATTACTAGGGAGAGTCAAATGCACGACGTAGATGTATGTGGAGCTGGGAAGGCTTATAATATGGTAGCAAAAAGGGTCAGCAATAATCAATTCAGAGATGCAAAGTTGAATAAACGCTCAATGACGGTACTGTGCTGGTCCTAGGCTAGACTGTGCTAGATACGCGAGCCTAGAACACCAACAAAATCACGGCGCGGCACGTAAACAAGGGAAAAAGCACACTCTGGTTTTTTTTTCGCTCCTTTTTTTTGCGCTGTTTTTCTTTTGCGCTGCTTTTTTTTCGAAAAATCACTATAATGGCCAGTGTCTCAAAACTCTTCCTATGTCAAACTGACAGGATGGGCACGAAATTTTTTCGACCAAATTTTTTTTTTCGACTGTCTGGACCCAAAAACTGGAAACGGGTCAAAAAAAACTTCCTATAATGGCACCTATCTCAAAACACTCAGAAACACCTAAAAATAGGATAGCCAGAATTTTTTTCGAAAAATGCGTTTTCGAAAAATTTTGGGCCTAAACGGAGGGTGGTTTCCGGACTCTTTTTTTTTACGAAACCTACTCCGGCAAGGAAACACGAATCGGAATCTAGATGGATCTCGAAAACAAACCTAATATGACAAGAACTCGGATTGGTGGTGGATATATGGTAGTAGATGGCAGCGGTGGTGGTATATGACAGCGGTGGTGGTATATGGATACGGATTCGAAGCGGTGGCGGATAAGCGGCGGTGGTAGATGGCAGGGGCGATGATGATGGTGCGGCGGCGGCGTGACAACTTATGACCAGAACTCGAAACTCTAAAAGACTAGACTCTAAGACCAGCAACTAGACACGACGATGCAACCGCAAATCCAACAAAGCAAAACCCTAAAAAGATTATGCAAAGGCTCAGATTGGTTCGGATATGATGAACTAACCCTAATTTTTTGTGTGGCTTTTTCGTGGACTGTAGGTATGAAGAACAGACTCGATCTAAACTACGAAAAACTGTAAAATCTCACCGAGCAACCTAGAAATCTGATACCACTTGATAGAGGCGGAGGTGTCCCGTCTTTCGATGAGATGATGGATTTTCGCTTTGGTGGAAGTCGACTTTGACGATCCGACTACGAACGTGCGAGGACGTCGCGCCTTAGCAATCGCTAAACCAACTCCGAGAGGTTATTGACCACGCCGGAGCACGATCAACCTGACCACGAGGGTCTGATTCCTGCGAGCAAACGAAGAACAAGCAAGAATCTGAGATTGCAATCTGGATATTGCGAATATAAGATGAAAGCTTTATTGATCAAGGTGGGGTTCTGTGACGCCTTTGTCTGGTCGTTGAACACAAACAAAGTACGCGAAGTTGCAGCTATGGCGAACTTTAATCTAAACAAAACCCAAAGTCTAAACGGTGCCCTAAGGGCTGTATATATGGAGGAAGAGAGGGGGAATTTCGTGCCCCTTGGTGGAGGGGTCCGAAATCAACCCTATCTCTTGTTTCTCCACACATACGGACTCTAGAAATAGCCTATACTTATGTATTTCAAAATTACATGGGCCTGGCCCAATAAAAAGGTGATGCAGCACCTATAATAGCCTCTGGACGAAATTTATGAAGTGACATCTTGTATATTTCGTCCAAGGCTTCATGCACTCGTTATGGTGGCTTCAAAGACCTGAAATCATCACTTGTAACTCTGTTCTTGTTCCCCTTGCGCATGCCATCATCTCATCGAAAGACGGGACACCTCCGCCTCTATCACTATTTTAGGTGCTGCGTCACCTTATTATTGGGCCAGGCCCATGTATTTTCGAAGTACTTAAGTATAGGCTGTTTTTAGAGTCCGTATGTATGGGTAAACAAGAGTTAGGGTTGGTTTCGGACCCCTCCACAAAGGCCACGAAATTTCCCCTCTCTCCTCCATATATACAGCCCTTAGGGCATCGTTTAGGCTTTGGGTTTTGTTTACATTAAAAGTTCGCCATAGCTGCAACTTCGCGTACTTCGTTTGTGTCCAACGACCAGACCAAGACGTCACAAAACCCCACCTTGATCAATAAAGGTTTCATCTTATATTCGCAATATCCAGATTGCAATCTCAGTTTCTTGCTTGTTCTTCGTTTGCTCGCAGGAAACAGATCCTCGTGGTCAGGTTGATCGTGCTCCGGCATGGTCAATAACCCTCGGAAGTTGGTTTAGCGATTGCTAAGGCGCGACGTCTCGCACGTTCGTAGTCGGATCGTCAAGGTCGACTCCCACAGAAAACGATAGCCACCATCTCATCGAAACATCAGGACACCTTAGCCTCTATCAAGTGGTATCAGTTTTCAGGTTGCTCGGTGAGAATTTCCAGTTTTTCTAAATTACATTTATTTTCTTACCTATTGTCCAAGAAAAAGCCACAAAAAAGAGTTAGATCTATTCATCCTTGGTCCAAGCCAGTCTGAGCCTTTGCAATTTTCTTTTCATTGCTTGTATAGTTGAATTATCGGTTGCATCGTCGTGTCGAGTTGCTGGTCTTAGTGTCTAGTTCGTTTAGAGTTTCGAGTTCTGTTCACATTAGTCACGCCACGGCTGCATCATTATCTCTTCCGCTGTCCACCACCCATCCATTAATTTCCACCACGTGCTACCCACCATTCATTGTCATAATAATAGTTGAGATCGTTCACATCTTCGCTTGACCCAATCTGCATCTTATCTAGTTTGTTTTGGAAAGAGGGAGAAAAAAAGAGAGAAAAAAAATGAGAGAAAAAAAAGAGAAGAAAAGTCAGAGAAAAAAAGGAGAGAAAGAAAAAAAGTGTGAGGAAAAAAAAGAGAAAAAAATAAAATAAAATTCGGATCTTTTTAGACTCAATCTTGTAGTTGAATTCGGATTGGAATCTGTTTTGTGCACTGTTCAGTAAAACAGACATAACTTCCTCATACGAAGTCCGTTTTGCCTCCGCGAGTACTCAAACGAAAGCTAGCGACGAGCCGCATCTAAATAGTTGAAGAAGCTTTTTCCATATTTGGCACCTCAAAATCGGCTTCTAAATAGTTCTTTTTTCAGTCCGAAGTTCATGAACATAGCTTATTTCAGTTTTTCAGGCTAGTTTTCGATTTTTTTGACTCCTCATATCAACTCGGAATTGAGTGATTACTTTTGTGTTTGAAAGCTTGAGTCAATATTATTCTTGAAAAAAAATCAAAAAATCGGCACAAACTTTTTCAGAGGAAAGTTGGAGACAAAGTTGTTGATATATCCTGCTTGGCTGTTGTTTCAAATCATTATCTTTACTGCCGTTGTGATCTTCACTTATATCTTGCTGTCCAGCGCTACTTAGTATCCTGCATTGATGCTAGTTGTGCTACGACGTGACCTCATTAGTGTTCTAGGCTCGCGTCTCTAGTACGGTCTAGCCTAGGACCAGCACAGTACCATCGTTGAGCGTTTATTCAACTTTGCATCTCTGAATTGATTATTGCTGACCATTTTCGCTACCATATTATAAGCCTTCCCAGCTCCACATACATCTACGTCGTGTGTTTGACTCTCCCTGGTAATCGCTCTATCCAAGCGAGGACATCAATACCATTATTACACCCACAACCCCTGCTGCTATACACACTGGACCGATTACTAGAGCTCGCGCACGCCAATTGAATTATCAGGTACTTTCGTTTCTTGGTAACGATTCTAATGTTCATGAGAATATGATGCTGCCTAAATTGGCTACATTTGTTTTGCTTACAAATGAAGGGCCTAGCTTGGACAAGAAAGATGAACCTTGGAGCAAGTTCAAGCATGGAGATGATGGCATGCGCAAGGGGAACAAGAACGGAGTTACAAGTGATGATTCCAGGACTCTAAAGCCACCATAATGAGTGCATGAAGCATGGGACGAAATATACAACATGCCACTTCATAAATTTCGTCCAGAGGCTATTTTAGGTGTTGCGTCACCTTATTATTGGGCCAGGCCCATGTATTTTCGAAGTACTTAAGTATAGGCTGTTTTTAGAGTCCGTATGTGTGGGGAAACAAGAGTTAGGGTTGGTTTCGGACCCCTCCACAAAGGGCCACGAAATTTCCCCTCTCTCCTCCATATATACAACCCTTAGGGCATCGTTTAGGCTTTGGGTTTTGTTTACATTAAAAGTTCGCCATAGCTGCAACTTCGCGTACTTCGTTTGTGTCCAACGACCAGACCAAGACGTCACAAAACCCCACCTTGATCAATAAAGCTTTCATCTTATATTCGCAATATCCAGATTGCAATCTCAGTTTCTTGCTTGTTCTTCGTTTGCTCGCAGGAAACAGACCCTCGTGGTCAGGTTGATCGTGCTCCGGCATGGTCAATAACCCTCGGAAGTTGGTTTAGCGATTGCTAAGGCGCGACGTCTCGCACGTTCCTAGTCGGATCGTCAAGGTCGACTCCCACAGAGAACGATAGCCACCATCTCATCGAAACATCGGGACACCTTAGCCTCTATCAAGTGGTATCAGTATTCAGGTTGCTCGGTGAGTATTTCCAGTTTTTCTAAATTACATTTATTTTCTTACCTATTGTCCAAGAAAAAGCCACAAAAAAGAGTTAGATCTATTCATCCTTGGTCCAAGCCAGTCTGAGCCTTTGCAATTTTCTTTTCATTGCTTGTATAGTTGAATTATCGGTTGCATCGTCGTGTCGAGTTGCTGGTCTTAGTGTCTAGTTCGTTTAGAGTTTTGAGTTCTGTTCACATTAGTCACGCCACGGCTGCATCATTATCTCTTCCGCTGTCCACCACCCATCCATTAATTTCCACCACGTGCTACCCACCATTCATTGTCATAATAATAGTTGAGATTGTTCACATCTTCGCTTGATCCAATCTGCATCTTATCTAGTTTGTTTTGGAAAGAGGGAGAAAAAAAGAGAGAAAAAAATGAGAGAAAAAAAAAAGAGAAAAAAAGTCAGAGAAAAAAAGGAGAGAAAGGAAAAAAGTGTGAGGAAAAAAAAGAGAAGAAAAAAAAATAAAATTCGGATCTTTTTAGACTCAATCTTGTAGTTGAATTCGGATTGGAATCTGTTTTGTGCACTGTTCAGTAAAACAGGCATAACTTCCTCATACGAAGTCCGTTTTGCCTCCGCGAGTACTCAAACGAAAGCTAGCGACGAGCCGCATCTAAATAGTTGAAGAAGCTTTTTCAATATTTGGCACCTCAAAATCGGCTTCTAAATAGTTCTTTTTTCAGTCCGAAGTTCATGAACACAACTTATTTCAGTTTTTCAGGCCAGTTTTCGAATTTTTTGACTCCTCATATCAACTCGGAATTGAGTGATTACTTTTGTGTTTGAAAGCTTGAGTCAATATTATTCTTGAAAAAAAAATCAAAAAATCGGCACAAACTTTTTCAGAGGAAAGTTGGAGACAAAGTTGTTGATATATCCTGCTTGGCTGTTGTTTCAAATCATTATCTTTACTGCTGTTGTGATCTTCACTTATATCTTGCTGTCCAGCGCTACTTAGTATCCTGCATTGATGCTAGTTGTGCTACGACGTGACCTCATTAGTGTTCGAGGCTCGCGTCTCTAGTACGGTCTAGCCTAGGACCAGCACAGTACCATCGTTGAGCGTTTATTCAACTTTGCATCTCTTAATTGATTATTGCTGACCATTTTCGCTACCATATTATAAGCCTTCCCAGCTCCACATACATCTACGTCGTGTGTTTGACTCTCCCTGGTAATCGCTCTATCCAAGCGAGGACATCAATACCATTATTACACCCACAACCCCTGCTGCTATACACACTGGACCGATTACTAGAGCTCGTGCATGCCAATTGAATTATCAGGTACTTTCGTTTCTTGGTAACGATTCTAATGTTCATGAGAATATGATGCTGCCTAAATTGGATACATTTGTTTTGCTTACAAATGAAGGGCCTAGCTTGGACAAGAAAGATAAACCTTGGAGCAAGTTCAAGCATGGAGATGATGGCATGCGCAAGGGGAACAAGAACGGAGTTACAAGTGATGATTCCAGGACTCTGAAGCCACCATAATGAGTGCATGAAGCATGGGACGAAATATATAAGATGCCACTTCATAAATTTCGTCCAGAGGCTATTTTAGGTGCTGCGTCACGTTACTATTGGGCCAGGCCCATGTATTTTCGAAGTACTTAAGTATAGGCTGTTTTTAGAGTCCGTATGTGTGGGGAAACAAGAGTTAGGGTTGGTTTCGGACCCCTCCACAAAGGGCCACGAAATTTCCCCTCTCTCCTCCATATATACAGCCCTTAGGGCATCGTTTAGGCTTTGGGTTTTGTTTACATTAAAAGTTCGCCATAGCTGCAACTTCGCGTACTTCGTTTGTGTCCAACGACCAGACCAAGACGTCACAAAACCCCACCTTGATCAATAAAGTTTTCATCTTATATTCGCAATATCCAGATTGCAATCTCAGTTTCTTGCTTGTTCTTCGTTTGCTCGCAGGAAACAGACCCTCGTGGTCAGGTTGATCGTGCTCCGGCATGGTCAATAACCCTCGGAAGTTGGTTTAGCGATTGATAAGGAGCGACGTCTCGCACGTTCGTAGTTGGATCGTCAAGGTCGACTCCCATAGAAAACGATACCCACCATCTCATCGAAACATCGGGACACCTTAGCCTCTATCAAGTGGTATCAGTTTTCAGGTTGCTCGGTGAGAATTTCCAGTTTTTCTAAATTACATTTATTTTATTACCTATTGTCCAAGAAAAAGCCACAAAAAAGAGTTAGATCTATTCATCCTTGGTCCAAGCCAGTCCGAGCCTTCGCAATTTTCTTTTCATTGCTTGTATAGTTGAATTATCGGTTGCATCGTCGTGTCGAGTTGCTGGTCTTAGTGTCTAGTTCGTTTAGAGTTTCGAGTTCTGTTCACATTAGTCACGCCACGGCTGCATCATTATCTCTTCCGCTGTCCACCACCCATCCATTAATTTCCACCACGTGCTACCCACCATTCATTGTCATAATAATAGTTGAGATCGTTCACATCTTCACTTGATCCAATCTGCATCTTATCTAGTTTGTTTTGGAAAGAGGGAGAAAAAAAGAGAGAAAAAGAATGAGAGAAAAAAAAAGAGAAAAAAAGTCAGAGAAAAAAAGGAGAGAAAGAAAAAAAGTGTGAGGAAAAAAAAGAGAAGAAAAAAAAATAAAATCCGGATCTTTTTAGACTCAATCTCGTAGTTGAATTCGGATTGGAATCTGTTTTGTGCACTGTTCAGTAAAACATGCATAACTTCCTCATACAAAGTCCGTTTTGCCTCCGCGAGTACTCAAACGAAAGCTAGCGACGAGCCGCATCTAAATAGTTGAAGAAGCTTGTTCAATATTTGGCACCTCAAAATCGGCTTCTAAATAGTTCTTTTTTCAGTCTGAAGTTCATGAACACAGCTTATTTCAGTTTTTCAGGCCAGTTTTCGAATTTTTTGACTCCTCATATCAACTCGGAATTGAGTGATTACTTTTGTGTTTGAAAGCTTGAGTCAATATTATTCTTGAAAAAAAAAATCAAAAAATCGGCACAAACTTTTTCAGAGGAAAGTTGGAGACAGAGTTGTTGATATATCCTGCTTGGCTGTTGTTTGAAATCATTATCTTTACTGCCGTTGTGATCTTCACTTATATCTTGCTGTCCAGCGCTACTTAGTATCCTGCATTGATGCTAGTTGTGCTACGACGTGACCTCATTAGTGTTCTAGGCTCGCGTCTCTAGTACGGTCTAGCCTAGGACCAGCACAGTACCATCGCTGAGCGTTTATTCAACTTTGCATCTCTGAATTGATTATTGCTGACCATTTTCTCTACCATATTATAAGCCTTCCTAGCTCCACATACATCTACGTCGTGTGTTTGACTCTCCCTGGTAATCGCTCTATCCAAGCGAGGACATCAATACCATTATTACACCCACAACCCCTGCTGCTATACACACTGGACATATTACAAGAGCTCGCGCATGCCAATTGAATTATCAGGTACTTTCGTTTCTTGGTAACGATTCTAATGTTCATGAGAATATGATGCTGCCTAAATTGGCTACATTTGTTTTGCTTACAAATGAAGGGCCTAGCTTGGACAAGAAAGATGAACCTTGGAGCAAGTTCAAGCATGGAGATGATGGCATGCACAAGGGGAACAAGAACGGAGTTACAAGTGATGATTCCAGGACTCTGAAGCCACCATAATGAGTGCATGAAGCATGGGACGAAATATACAAGATGCCACTTCATAAATTTCGTCCTGAGGCTATTTTAGGTGTCCCGTCACGTTATTATTGGGCCAGGCCCATGTATTTTCGAAGTACTTAAGTATAGGCTGTTTTTAGAGTCCGTATGTGTGGGGAAACAAGAGTTAGGGTTGGTTTCGGACCCCTCCACAAAGGGCCACGAAATTTCCCCTCTCTCCTCCATATATACAGCCCTTAGGGCATCGTTTAGGCTTTGGGTTTTGTTTACATTAAAAGTTCGCCATAGCTGCAACTTCGCGTACTTCGTTTGTGTCCAATGACCAGACCAATAAAGCTCACAAAACCTCACCTTGATCAATAAAGCTTTCATCTTATATTCGCAATATCCAGATTGCAATCTCAGTTTCTTACTTGTTCTTCGTTTGCTCGCAGGAAACAGACCCTCGTGGTCAGGTTGATCGTGCTCCGGCATGGTCAATAACCCTCGGAAGTTGGTTTAGCGATTGCTAAGGAGCGACATCACGCACGTTCGTAGTTGGATCGTCAAGGTCGACTCCCATAGAAAACGATACCCACCATCTCATCGAAACATCGGGACACCTTAGCCTCTATCAAGTGGTATCAGTTTTCAGGTTGCTCGGTGAGAATTTCCAGTTTTTCTAAATTACATTTATTTTCTTACCTATTGTCCAAGAAAAAGCCACAAAAAAGAGTTAGATCTATTCATCCTTGGTCCAAGCCAGTCCGAGCCTTCGCAATTTTCTTTTCATTGCTTGTATAGTTGAATTATCGGTTGCATCGTCGTGTCGAGTTGCTGGTCTTAGTGTCTAGTTCGTTTAGAGTTTTGAGTTCTGTTCACATTAGTCACGCCACGGCTGCATCATTATCTCTTCCGCTGTCCACCACCCATCCATTAATTTCCACCACGTGCTACCCACCATTCATTGTCATAATAATAGTTGAGATCGTTCACATCTTCGCTTGATCCAATCTGCATCTTATCTAGTTTGTTTTGGAAAGAGGGAGAAAAAAAGAGAGAAAAAGAATGAGAGAAAAAAAAAGAGAAAAAAAGTCAGAGAAAAAAAGGAGAGAAAGAAAAAAAGTGTGAGGAAAAAAAAGAGAAGAAAAAAAAATAAAATCCGGATCTTTTTAGACTCAATCTCGTAGTTGAATTCGGATTGGAATCTGTTTTGTGCACTGTTCAGTAAAACAGGCATAACTTCCTCATACAAAGTCCGTTTTGCCTCCGCGAGTACTCAAACGAAAGCTAGCGACGAGCCGCATCTAAATAGTTGAAGAAGCTTGTTCAATATTTGGCACCTCAAAATCGGCTTCTAAATAGTTCTTTTTTCAGTCCGAAGTTCATGAACACAACTTATTTCAGTTTTTCGGGCCAGTTTTCGAATTTTTTGACTCCTCATATCAACTCAGAATTGAGTGATTACTTTTGTGTTTGAAAGCTTGAGTCAATATTATTCTTGAAAAAAAAATCAAAAAATCGGCACAAACTTTTTCAGAGGAAAGTTGGAGACAGAGTTGTTGATATATCCTGCTTGGCTGTTGTTTGAAATCATTATCTTTACTGCCGTTGTGATCTTCACTTATATCTTGCTGTCCAGCGCTACTTAGTATCCTGCATTGATGCTAGTTGTGCTACGACGTGACCTCATTAGTGTTCTAGGCTCGCGTCTCTAGTACGGTCTAGCCTAGGACCAGCACAGTACCATCGCTGAGCGTTTATTCAACTTTGCATCTCTGAATTGATTATTGCTGACCATTTTCTCTACCATATTATAAGCCTTCCCAGCTCCACATACATCTACGTCGTGTGTTTGACTCTCCCTGGTAATCGCTCTATCCAAGCGAGGACATCAATACCATTATTACACCCACAACCCCTGCTGCTATACACACTGGACCGATTACAAGAGCTCGCGCATGCCAATTGAATTATCAGGTACTTTCGTTTCTTGGTAACGATTCTAATGTTCATGAGAATATGATGCTGCCTAAATTGGATACATTTGTTTTGCTTACAAATGAAGGGCCTAGTTTGGACAAGAAAGATGAACCTTGGAGCAAGTTCAAGCATGGAGATGATGGCATGCGCAAGGGGAACAAGAACGGAGTTACAAGTGATGATTCCAGGACTCTGAAGCCACCATAATGAGTGCATGAAGCATGGGACGAAATATATAAGATGCCACTTCATAAATTTCGTCCAGAGGCTATTTTAGGTGCTGCGTCACGTTACTATTGGGCCAGGCCCATGTATTTTCGAAGTACTTAAGTATAGGCTGTTTTTAGAGTCCGTATGTGTGGGGAAACAAGAGTTAGGGTTGGTTTCGGACCCCTCCACAAAGGGCCACGAAATTTCCCCTCTCTCCTCCATATATACAGCCCTTAGGGCATCGTTTAGGCTTTGGGTTTTGTTTACATTAAAAGTTCGCCATAGCTGCAACTTCGCGTACTTCGTTTGTGTCCAACGACCAGACCAAGACGTCACAAAACCCCACCTTGATCAATAAAGTTTTCATCTTATATTCGCAATATCCAGATTGCAATCTCAGTTTCTTGCTTGTTCTTCGTTTGCTCGCAGGAAACAGACCCTCGTGGTCAGGTTGATCGTGCTCCGGCATGGTCAATAACCCTCGGAAGTTGGTTTAGCGATTGATAAGGAGAGACGTCTCGCACGTTCGTAGTTGGATCGTCAAGGTCGACTCCCATAGGAAACGATACCCACCATCTCATCGAAACATCGGGACACCTTAGCCTCTATCAAGTGGTATCAGTTTTCAGGTTGCTCGGTGAGAATTTCCAGTTTTTCTAAATTACATTTATTTTCTTACCTATTGTCCAAGAAAAAGCCACAAAAAAGAGTTAGATCTATTCATCCTTGGTCCAAGCCAGTCTGAGCCTTCGCAATTTTCTTTTCATTGCTTGTATAGTTGAATTATCGGTTGCATCGTCGTGTCGAGTTGCTGGTCTTAGTGTCTAGTTCGTTTAGAGTTTCGAGTTCTGTTCACATTAGTCACGCCACGGCTGCATCATTATCTCTTCCGCTGTCCACCACCCATCCATTAATTTCCACCACGTGCTACCCACCATTCATTGTCATAATAATAGTTGAGATCGTTCACATCTTCGCTTGATCCAATCTGCATCTTATCTAGTTTGTTTTGGAAAGAGGGAGAAAAAAAGAGAGAAAAAGAATGAGAGAAAAAAAAGAGAAAAAAAGTCAGAGAAAAAAAGGAGAGAAAGAAAAAAAGTGTGAGGAAAAAAAAGAGAAGAAAAAAAAATAAAATCCGGATCTTTTTAGACTCAATCTCGTAGTTGAATTCGGATTGGAATCTGTTTTTTGCACTGTTCAGTAAAACATGCATAACTTCCTCATACAAAGTCCGTTTTGCCTCCGCGAGTACTCAAACGAAAGCTAGCGACGAGCCGCATCTAAATAGTTGAAGAAGCTTGTTCAATATTTGGCACCTCAAAATCGGCTTCTAAATAGTTCTTTTTTCAGTCTGAAGTTCATGAACACAGCTTATTTCAGTTTTTCAGGCCAGTTTTCGAATTTTTTGACTCCTCATATCAACTCGGAATTGAGTGACTACTTTTGTGTTTGAAAGCTTGAGTCAATATTATTCTTGAAAAAAAAATCAAAAAATCGGCACAAACTTTTTCAGAGGAAAGTTGGAGACAGAGTTGTTGATATATCCTGCTTGGCTGTTGTTTCAAATCATTATCTTTACTGCCGTTGTGATCTTCACTTATATCTTGCTGTCCAGCGCTACTTAGTATCCTGCATTGATGCTAGTTGTGCTACGACGTGACCTCATTAGTGTTCTAGGCTCGCGTCTCTAGTACGGTCTAGCCTAGGACCAGCACAGTACCATCGCTGAGCGTTTATTCAACTTTGCATCTCTGAATTGATTATTGCTGACCATTTTCTCTACCATATTATAAGCCTTCCCAGCTCCACATACATCTACGTCGTGTGTTTGACTCTCCCTGGTAATCGCTCTATCCAAGCGAGGACATCAATACCATTATTACACCCACAACCCCTGCTGCTATACACACTGGACAGATTACAAGAGCTCGCGCATGCCAATTGAATTATCAGGTACTTCCGTTTCTTGGTAACGATTCTAATGTTCATGAGAATATGATGTTGCCTAAATTGGCTACATTTGTTTTGCTTACAAATGAAGGGCCTAGCTTGGACAAGAAAGATGAACCTTGGAGCAAGTTCAAGCATGGAGATGATGGCATGCACAAGGGGAACAAGAACGGAGTTACAAGTGATGATTCCAGGACTCTGAAGCCACCATAATGAGTGCATGAAGCATGGGACGAAATATACAAGATGCCACTTCATAAATTTCATCCAGAGGCTATTTTAGGTGTCCCGTCACGTTATTATTGGGCCAGGCCCATGTATTTTCGAAGTACTTAAGTATAGGCTGTTTTTAGAGTCCGTATATGTGGGGAAACAAGAGTTAGGGTTGGTTTCGGACCCCTCCACAAAGGGCCACGAAATTTCCCCTCTCTCCTCCATATATACAGCCCTTAGGGCATCGTTTAGGCTTTGGGTTTTGTTTACATTAAAAGTTCGCCATAGCTGCAACTTCGCGTACTTCGTTTGTGTCCAATGACCAGACCAAGACGTCACAAAACCTCACCTTGATCAATAAAGCTTTCATCTTATATTCGCAATATCCAGATTGCAATCTCAGTTTCTTACTTGTTCTTCGTTTGCTCGCAGGAAACAGACCCTCGTGGTCAGGTTGATCGTGCTCCGGCATGGTCAATAACCCTCGGAAGTTGGTTTAGCGATTGCTAAGGAGAGACGTCACGCACGTTCGTTGTTGGATCGTCAAGGTCGACTCCCATAGAAAACGATACCCACCATCTCATCGAAACATCGGGACACCTTAGCCTCTATCAAGTGGTATCAGTTTTCAGGTTGCTCGGTGAGAATTTCCAGTTTTTCTAAATTACATTTATTTTCTTACCTATTGTCCAAGAAAAAGCCACAAAAAAGAGTTAGATCTATTCATCCTTGGTCCAAGCCAGTCTGAGCCTTCGCAATTTTCTTTTCATTGCTTGTATAGTTGAATTATCGGTTGCATCGTCGTGTCGAGTTGCTGGTCTTAGTGTCTAGTTCGTTTAGAGTTTTGAGTTCTGTTCACATTAGTCACGCCACGGCTGCATCATTATCTCTTCCGCTGTCCACCACCCATCCATTAATTTCCACCACGTGCTACCCACCATTCATTGTCATAATAATAGTTGAGATCGTTCACATCTTCGCTTGATCCAATCTGCATCTTATCTAGTTTGTTTTGGAAAGAGGGAGAAAAAAAGAGAGAAAAAGAATGAGAGAAAAAAAAAGAGAAAAAAAGTCAGAGAAAAAAAGGAGAGAAAGAAAAAAAGTGTGAGGAAAAAAAAGAGAAGAAAAAAAAATAAAATCCGGATCTTTTTAGACTCAATCTCGTAGTTGAATTCGGATTGGAATCTGTTTTGTGCACTGTTCAGTAAAACAGGCATAACTTCCTCATACAAAGTCCGTTTTGCCTCCGCGAGTACTCAAACGAAAGCTAGCGACGAGCCGCATCTAAATAGTTTAAGAAGCTTGTTCAATATTTGGCACCTCAAAATCGGCTTCTAAATAGTTCTTTTTTCAGTCCGAAGTTCATGAACACAACTTATTTCAGTTTTTCAGGCCAGTTTTCGAATTTTTTGACTCCTCATATCAACTCAGAATTGAGTGATTACTTTTGTGTTTGAAAGCTTGAGTCAATATTATTCTTGAAAAAAAAATCAAAAAATCAGCACAAACTTTTTCAGAGGAAAGTTGGAGACAGAGTTGTTGATATATCCTGCTTGGCTGTTGTTTCAAATCATTATCTTTACTGCCGTTGTGATCTTCACTTATATCTTGCTGTCCAGCGCTACTTAGTATCCTGCATTGATGCTAGTTGTGCTACGACATGACCTCATTAGTGTTCTAGGCTCGCGTCTCTAGTACGGTCTAGCCTAGGACCAGCACAGTACCATCGCTGAGCGTTTATTCAACTTTGCATCTCTGAATTGATTATTGCTGACCATTTTCTCTACCATATTATAAGCCTTCCCAGCTCCACATACATCTACGTCGTGTGTTTGACTCTCCCTGGTAATCGCTCTATCCAAGCGAGGACATCAATACCATTATTACACCCACAACCCCTGCTGCTATACACACTGGACCGATTACAAGAGCTCGCGCATGCCAATTGAATTATCAGGTACTTTCGTTTCTTGGTAACGATTCTAATGTTCATGAGAATATGATGCTGCCTAAATTGGCTACATTTGTTTTGCTTACAAATGAAGGGCCTTGCTTGGACAAGAAAGATGAACCTTGGAGCAAGTTCAAGCATGGAGATGATGGCATGCACAAGGGGAACAAGAACGGAGTTACAAGTGATGATTCCAGGACTCTGAAGCCACCATAATGAGTGCATGAAGCATGGGACGAAATATACAAGATGCCACTTCATAAATTTCGTCCAGAGGCTATTTTAGGTGTCGCGTCACGTTATTATTGGGCCAGGCCCATGTATTTTCGAAGTACTTAAGTATAGGCTGTTTTTAGAGTCCGTATGTGTGGGGAAACAAGAGTTAGGGTTGGTTTCGGACCCCTCCACAAAGGGCCACGAAATTTCCCCTCTCTCCTCCATATATACAGCCCTTAGGGCATCGTTTAGGCTTTGGGTTTTGTTTACATTAAAAGTTCGCCATAGCTGCAACTTCGCGTACTTCGTTTGTGTCCAATGACCAGACCAAGACGTCACAAAACCTCACCTTGATCAATAAAGCTTTCATCTTATATTCGCAATATCCAGATTGCAATCTCAGTTTCTTGCTTGTTCTTCCTTTGCTCGCAGGAAACAGACCCTCATGGTCAGGTTGATCGTGCTCCGGCATGGTCAATAACCCTCGGAAGTTGGTTTAGCGATTACTAAGGCACGACGTCTCACACGTTCGTAGTCGGATCGTCAAGGTCGACTCCCACAGAAAACGATAGCCACAATCTCATCGAAACATCGGGACACCTTAGCCTCTATCAAGTGGTATCAGTTTTCAGGTTGCTCGGTGAGAATTTCCAGTTTTTCTAAATTACATTTATTTTCTTACCTATTGTCCAAGAAAAAGCCACAAAAAAGAGTTAGATCTATTCATCCTTGGTCCAAGCTAGTCTGAGCCTTTGCAATTTTCTTTTCATTGCTTGTATAGTTGAATTATCGGTTGCATCGTCGTGTCGAGTTGCTGGTCTTAGTGTCTAGTTCGTTTAGAGTTTCGAGTTCTGTTCACATTAGTCACGCCACGGTTGCATCATTATCTCTTCCGCTGTCCACCACCCATCCATTAATTTCCACCACGTGCTACCCACCATTCATTGTCATAATAATAGTTGAGATCGTTCACATCTTCGCTTGATCCAATCTGCATCTTATCTAGTTTGTTTTGGAAAGAGGGAGAAAAAAAGAGAGAGAAAAATGAGAGAAAAAAAAGAGAAAAAAAGTCAGAGAAAAAAAGGAGAGAAATAAAAAAAGTGTGAGGAAAAAAAAGAGAGAAGAAAAAAATAAAATCCGGATCTTTTTAGACTCAATCTCGTAGTTGAATTCGGATTGGAATCTGTTTTGTGCACTGTTCAGTAAAACAGGCATAACTTCCTCATACGAAGTCCGTTTTGCCTCCGCGAGTACTCAAACGAAAGCTAGCGACGAGCCGCATCTAAATAGTTGAAGAAGCTTGTTCAATATTTGGCACCTCAAAATCGGCTTCTAAATAGTTCTTTTTTCACTCCGAAGTTCATGAACACAGCTTATTTCAGTTTTTCAGGCCAGTTTTCGAATTTTTTGACTCCTCATATCAACTCGGAATTGAGTGATTACTTTTGTGTTTGAAAGCTTGAGTCAATATTATTCTTGAAAAAAAATCAAAAAATATGCACAAACTTTTTCAGAGGAAAGTTGGAGACAAAGTTGTTGATATATCCTGCTTGGCTGTTGTTTCAAATCATTATCTTTACTGCCGTTGTGATCTTCACTTATATCTTGCTGTCCAGCGCTACTTAGTATCCTGCATTGATGCTAGTTGTGCTACGACGTGACCTCATAAGTGTTCTAGGCTCGCGTCTCTAGTACGGTCTAGCCTAGGACCAGCACAGTACCATCGTTGAGCGTTTATTCAACTTTGCATCTCTGAATTGATTATTGCTGACCCTTTTCGCTAGCATATTATAAGCCTTCCCAGCTCCACATACATCTACGTCGTGTGTTTGACTCTCCCTGGTAATCGCTCTATCCAAGCAAGGACATCAATACCATTATTACACCCACAGCCCCTGCTGCTATACACACTGGACCGATTACTAGAGCTCGCGCACGCCAATTGAATTATCAGGTACTTTCGTTTCTTGGTTGCGATTCTAATGTTCATGAGAATATGATGCTGCCTAAATTGGATACATTTGTTTTGCTTACAAATGAAGGGCCTAGCTTGGACAAGAAAGATGAACCTTGGAGTAAGTTCAAGCATGGAGATGATGGCATGCGCAAGGGGAACAAGAACGGAGTTACAAGTGATGATTCCAGGACTCTGAAGCCACCATAATGAGTGCATGAAGCATGGGACGAAATATACAAGATGCCACTTCATAAATTTCGTCCAGAGGCTATTTTAGGTGTTGCATCACCTTATTATTGGGCCAGGCCCATGTATTTTCGAAGTACTTAAGTATAGGCTGTTTTTAGAGTCCGTATGTGTGGGGAAACAAGAGTTAGGGTTGGTTTCGGACCCCTCCACAAAGGGCCACGAAATTCCCCCTCTCTCCTCCATATATACAGCCCTTAGGGCATCGTTTAGGCTTTGGGTTTTGTTTACATTAAAAGTTCGCCATAGCTGCAACTTCGCGTACTTCGTTTGTGTCCAACGACCAGACCAAGACGTCACAAAACCCCACCTTGATCAATAAAGCTTTCATCTTATATTCGCAATATCCAGATTGCAATCTCAGTTTCTTGCTTGTTCTTCATTTGCTCGCAGGAAACAGACCCTCGTGGTCAGGTTGATCGTGCTCCGGCGTGGTCAATAACCCTCGGAAGTTGGTTTAGCGATTGCTAAGGCGCGACGTCTCGCACGTTCGTAGTCGGATCGTCAAGGTCGGCTCCCACAGAAAACGATAGCCACCATCTCATCAAAACATCGGGACACCTTAGCCTCTATCAAGTGGTATCAGTTTTCAGGTTGCTCGGTGAGAATTTCCAGTTTTCCTAAATTAGATTTATTTTCTTACCTATTGTCCAAGAAAAAGCCACAAAAAAGAGTTAGATCTATTCATCCTTGGTCCAAGCCAGTCTGAGCCTTTGCAATTTTCTTTTCATTGCTTGCATAGTTGAATTATCGGTTGCATCATCGTGTCGAGTTGCTGGTCTTAGTGTCTAGTTCGTTTAGAGTTTCGAGTTCTGTTCACATTAGTCACGCCACCACTACATCATTATCTCTTCCGCTGTCCACCACCCATCCATCAATTTCCACCACGTGCTACCCACCATTCATTGTCATAATAATAGTTGAGATCGTTCACATCTTCGCTTGATCCAATCTGCATCTTATCTAGTTTGTTTTGAAAAGAAGCAGAAAAAAAGAGAGAAAAAAATGAGAGAGAAAAAAAAGAGAAAAAAAGTCAGAGAGAAAAAGGAGAGAAAGAAAAAAAGTGTGAGGAAAAAAGGAGAGAAGAAAAAAAACAAAATACGGATCTTTTTAGACTCAATCTCGTAGTTAAATTCGGATTGGAATCTGTTTTGTGCACTGTTCAGTAAAACAGGCATAACTTCCTCATACGAAGTCCGTTTTGCCTCCGCGAGTACTCAAACGAAAGCTAGCGACGAGCCGCATCTAAATAGTTGAAGAAGATTGTTCAATATTTGGCACCTCAAAATCGGCTTCTAAATAGGTCTTTTTTCCCTCTGAAGTTCATGAACACAACTTATTCCAGTTTTTCAGGACAGTTTTCGAAATTTTTGACTCCTCATATCAACTCGGAATTGAGTGATTCCTTTTGTGTTTGAAAGCTTGAGTCAATACCATTCTTGAAAAAAAAATCAAAAAAATCGGCACAAACTTTTTTAGAGGAAAGTTGGAGACAAAGTTGTTGATATATAGCAGGCTGTTGTTTCACATCATTATCTTTACTGCCGTTGTGATCTTCACTTATATCTTGCTGTCTGCGCTACTTAGTATCCTTCATTGATGTTAGTTGTGCTATGACGTGACCTCATTAGTGTTCTAGGCTCGCGTCTCTAGTACGGTCTAGCCTAGGAGTAGCACAGTACCGTCGTTGAGCGTTTATTCAACTTTACATCTCTGAATTGATTATTGCCGACCCTTTTCGCTACCATATTATAAGCCTTCCCAGCTCCACATACATCTACGTCGTGTGTTTGACTCTCCCTGGTAATCACTCTATCCAAGCGAGGACATCAATACCATTGTTACACCCACAGCCCCTGCTGCTATACACACTGGACCGATTACTAGAGCTCGCGCACGCCAATTGAATTATCAGGTACTTTCGTTTCTTGGTAACGATTCTAATGTTCATGAGAATATGATGCTGCCTAAATTGGATACATTTGTTTTGCTTACAAATGAAGGGCCTAGCTTGGACAAGAAAGATGAACCTTGGAGCAAGTTCAAGCATGGAGATGATGGCATGCGCAAGGGGAACAAGAACGGAGTTACAAGTGATGATTCCAGGACTCTGAAGCCACCATAATGAGTGCATGAAGCATGGGACGAAATATACAAGATGCCACTTCATAAATTTCGTCCAGAGGCTATTTTAGGTGTTGCGTCACCTTATTATTGGGTCAGGCCCATGTATTTTTGAAGTACTTAAGTATAGGCTGTTTTTAGAGTCCGTATGTGTGGGGAAACAAGAGTTAGGCTTGGTTTCGGACCCCTCCACAAAGGGCCACGAAATTCCCCCTCTCTCCTCCATACATACAGCCCTTAGGGCATCGTTTAGGCTTTGTTTTTTGTTTACATTAAAAGTTCGCCATAGCTGCAACTTCGCGTACTTCGTTTGTGTCCAACGACCAGACCAAGACGTCACAAAACCCCACCTTGATCAATAAAGCTTTCATCTTATATTCGCAATATCCATATTGCCATCTCAGTTTCTTGCTTGTTCTTCGTTTGCTCGCAGGAAACAGACCCTCGTGGTCAGGTTGATCGTGCTCCGGCGTGGTCAATAACCCTCGGAAGTTGGTTTAGCGATTGCTAAGGCGCGACGTCTCGCACGTTCGTAGTCGGATCGTCAAGGTCGACTCCCACAAAAAACGATAGCCACCATCTCATCAAAACATCAGGACACCTTAGCCTCTATCAAGTGGTATCACATTTTCATGTTGCTCGGTGAGATTTTACAGTTTTTCGTAGATTAGATCGAGTCTGTTCTTCATACCTACAGTCCACGAAAAAGCCAAAAAATAATTAGGGTTAGTTCGTCCTATCCGAACCAATCTGAGCCCTTGCATAATCTTTTCTGTATTTGCTTTGTTGAATTTGCGGTTGCATCGTCGTGTCAAGTTGCTGGTCTTAGCGCCTAGTCCTTTAGAGTTTCGAGTTCTGTTCACATGTTGTCACGCCGTCGCCGCACCATCGTCATCATCATTACCATATACCACCACCCCACCATATACATCGCCGCTACCATATACAACCACCAATCCGAGTCCACATATACATAAGCCATATACCACCACCAATTCGAGTCCAGATATACCATTGCCATATACCACCACAAATCCGAGTCCAGATATACCACCACAGTCCGAGTTCCACCAGATTCATCTCCGCCACCAGTCCTAGTCCGTGTCCAGTATTTGTTGCTTTGTTTTCGAGTTCTAGATCACGCCATACTCCGAGTCGTGAGAGAGTAGGACTCCTGAGATTCTGTGCTACCCGCAGAAGAAAAATAGTTCCAAACTAAAAAATAATTCTGGCTAGGCAGTTTTTAGACCATTTGTAGACTTTTTCGGAAAAAATTTGTTGCGGAGCAAAAAAAAGAGTAAAAAAAAGTAAAAAAAAAGAGAAAAAAAATTCAGGGTGTGCTCCTCCATTGTTTACGTGCAGCGCCGTGATTTTGTTAGTGTTCTAGGCTCGCGTCTCTAGCACGGTCTAGCCTAGGACCAGCACAGTACCGTCGTTGAGCGTTTATTCAACTTTGCATCTCTGAATTGATTATTGCTGACCCTTTTGCTACCATATTATAAGCCTTCCCAGCTCCACATACATCTACGTCATGCGTTTGACTCTCCCTGGTAATCGCTCTATCCAAGCTTTGAGAGTTTTGACTACGACGGTTGCCGATCACCGCCTGTAGCTGGGTAAGAACTGGTAAGAATTTGAGATTGGCTTGACGGATTTGTGACACCACCACCACCTCTTGTTAGTATTCTGTAGGATCATATTCTTGTGTGTTTCTATTGTTGCTAACCATGGCAGGATCACAAGCCGACGAGACTGACTGGGAGAACATGACGAATAAGGAGTTGCATGATAAATTTCAGCAAATGATGAGTGGACAGGTGCAAGATGTGCTAAACAGATTTGAAGAGGCCATGGAGAAGATAGATGGTGTAAGTGCATCTAGTGCCACCCCTAGTTGGTTTTGGAGTATTGACGACAAACCTAGTTGAGGGACTAATGTGTTTATGAGAATTGCAGGATAACACAGGTAGAAGTCCCTCATTGATTCGGTTTTCCTACCAGAGATGACCCCTAAAAATGTATGAAGACATTGAAGTCAAAGGTGGTATATGAAGATATTCACATTGAAGACTATGACAAGAGAAGACACCACATGAAGCCTATGGAGCTCGAAGACTTAGATCTTTCGTAGTTCTTTTTCTTTTGTATTGAGTCATAGGAACCACCGTACTATTAAGTGGGGTCCAAGAGAACCAGTCAGAATGACTGAAGTGATGCCTAACCAAAACCTATGTCTTCGAGTGAAGACTATGAGAGCGAATCTTGTCCAGAGTCGGACAAGTCAGCTTTGCTTGCAGCCCAAGTAAAGTTGCCGTGTGAGTTTGAAATCTGACCGTTGGAACACGTGTCAGTTCCTTAGTGACCCAGGGTCATTTCGGACAAATCAGGTCGGGTTGCCAAGTGGCTATAAATAGCCCACCCCCTACAACCATAAACGGTTGGCTGCTCAGATTGAGAGTACAGCTTTTGTCGTTTGAGAGCAACCCACCTCGAAGCCTTTGAGAGAGAATTCCTTGCGAGGATAAAGCCCTAACCACCCAGAGCCAAAGAGAATTGCGCATCACTTAAGTCTTCTTGTCTGTGTGATCTGAAGACTTATTACACTTGAGGACTATGCATCCTCCAGCCGGTTAGGCGTCGTGTTCTGAGCATCCAAGAGACATTGTGGATTGCCGGTGAACGAAGTCTGTGAAGGTTTGGGAGTCTACCTTGAAGACTTACCAGAGTGATTGGGCGAGGTCTGTGTGACCTTAGCTCAAGGAGAATACGGTGAGGACTGGGTGTCCTGAGCTGCGTGTTCAGGACTGGGTGTCCGGGACTGTGTGTCCTAAGGTTTAAATACCTAGCCGCTCCAGCCATACGTACAGTTGTCACAGCAACTGGAACTGGTCCAACAAATCATTGTCTTCAACGAGTCACTGGTTTCATCTTTCCTTCCCTTTACTTACTGTTGCTCCTTGTGAAGTCATTGTATGTTCGCACTATCTTTTGTCTTCACTGAGTGACTGCATGTTCTGTATGGCTTCATAATATCTTTCTACCTGATCCTTACTACATTGCTGCTATTAAGTCATTGTGCTTTCACTCTATTGAATACTTGACTATGGCTTGCCTAGTGTAGTCTACCTTTCGCTGCAGGGTATTAGGTTTATTTCTATCGTTTGTCTTCATAACTCCCACGTTTTGAAGACTTTCATAAAAATCGCCTATTCACCCCCCCTCTTGTCGATATAACGCACTTTCAATTGGTATCAGAGCAAGGTGCTCCCTTGTTCTATGTGATTCGGTTTAACCACCTGGAGTTTTAGCTATGTCGACTGCAGGGATAATTAAAGTCTCCGCTGCGTGCCCCGTCTTCTATGGAACTGAATATCCCTACTGGAAGAATAAGATGCACATGCATCTTGAAGCCATTGACGTCGACCTATGGTATGTCGTCGAGAATGGCATTCCCAAGGCTGGAGAAGGTGTCACTGCTGCTGATGTCAAGAAATTCGTTCAACTGGACTCTACTGCCAAAAATATCATCTGTGGTCATCTGACCAAAGGATAGTATGGCCGTGTGAGTGCTTTGAAGACATCTAAGCTGGTCTGGGACTGGCTCTCCAAGGTCAATGAAGGCATCTCAACCCAGAGAGATCAGAGAATCAGTGTCCTTCGCAACCTCTTCAACCGCTTCAAGCGAAATGACAATGAGAATGTCCAGCACACATTTGACCGACTCACTGACATCACAAATGAGCTTCAAGCCCTCGGTGCTACTGAGATCACCAAACATGAAGTCGTCAAGACACTACTGAGATCACTTGATAGTTCGTTTGACATCCTAGCCCTGATGATTCAAGAACGTCCTGATTTCAAGACACTCGATCCATCTGACATACTTGAGAGGCTCAACACACATGAGTTTCAGCTTTCTGAGAAAAGAGATATCTACGGTCCAAACTATGGGCGAACTCGTGCCTTGAAGGCAAAAGCTGTCTCCTCATCTGAAGAAGAATCTGACAGCAGTTCTGATGATCCCGAAGACATTGGAAGGGAACTTGCTATGCTCGTGAAGAAGTTCCAAAAATTCACCAAGAAGAAAGGCTTCAGAAAGTCTTCCCGATCAAGCTTAAGGAATGATGAAGTTTCTGCTCATGACTACAAGAAGAAAACATGTCACAAGTGCAAGAAACTTGGCCACTTCATCTCTGAGTGTCCACAGTGGGACAATGAGAACAAAAAGAAGAAGAAGAGCAAGGAATATGACTCTGACGACAAGAAGAAGAAGAAATACTCAAAGTCTTCTTCCAAGTCTTCCTCAAAGTCTTCATCACACAAGAAGAGCTCATCTGGCAAGGCACGTGCGTTTGTTGGCAAGGAAATGGATTCAGAGGAGGAGTCCGCTTCTGAGGAGGCGGAGGTGGAGTCTGAGGAGGAGTCCGACTCAGGCGTCGCAAGTCTGGCTACAGCATACGTTGCCAAGTCCATCTTCAATACTGAAGACAATGACCTCGTCACCGACATTGATGCAAATGATAAGGACTACTCCGCTTCTACCTACTGCTTCATGGCACGCGGTGCCAAGGTAAACACACGCACTACTCACTATCAAACATCTAGTGACGATGACTCTGATTGTGATTCAAAACCCAGCTACAGAACACTTGCTAAAATTGTAACTGAACAACAGAAAGCTATGGAACATATACAAAAACTGTTAGACAGAAGCGATGATCTGTTAGGTGCTGAAATGACTCGATCTGAATCCTTAATTGAAGACATAAAAAATCTTCACGTTAAGTATGAGGAACTTGAAAATCGTCATGAAACTCTCTCAACAACTCATGAAAAGCTTTCCTATGATTATCTTCAAAGGAAGCAAGATCTTGAGAAATTGAGAGCGGTTCATGAAGATCTTCAAAAGGAAAACGAGTCACTTCGCGCCAAACAGATCAGTCCCGCCCAGGAAGGATTTGAACCACCATGTCTTAAATGCATTGAGCGTGATAATGCTACTTCTGTTGCTGAATGTTCTACTGCTACTACTGTTGCAATATCTTCAACTGTTGATGTGGTAACTAACCCCTCTGCTGAGGATACCACTGCTATTGCTGATGAGAATGCTAGGTTGAAGACATTGCTTGAAACAGGGATGTACAAAAGTCTTAAAAGGGCATCAGACACTATGTGATGTCCTCAAAAAGCAGATACTAAACTGAAACCCGAGGAAAGAGGATGTTGGGTTCGTAAGGAAAATGAATGCTGATGGCTCTTACTGGAAACCTAAGTAGTACCCCAAAACCATGTGGGTTGCTGCAAAGGAACCTTCAGCAGACCCATCCAATCTATCTGGCTTCACTTGTGCTAACCCCATTATCATTCGTGAATCCTTTGATGCAAACTATATACTGTTTAAGAATTAGAATGGTGAAGTGTTTGCCAGGTACATTGGTACTAACTGCAGGAATGGACCGCCTATGAAGAAGATCTGGGTTCCGAAAAGGTGTCTGGAGAATCTTGCTGTGAATGTCATCATGACACCTCACGTGAAGAAGACAAACCTCAGACCAAAGGCTTCATAGGGTCCAAAGGCTTCATACAGACAGAGGACTCACCTGAGTCGCACTAACGCAAATGTTTTGCAGGGAAACCATACTCAGGCATATGAATATGAAAGCGGTTCATCAAACCGCCATGTTCATAAGACCAAGAACTATTCTGCTTATCCTTATGAGTACTGTTGTCCGCCTGCAAGACTGTTTGCTAGGGCTCCAAAGCCAAAATTCTCAGATGCTACACTTAGACTTATTGCTTCTCAGCCACCCTTGAAGATGTGGGTGGCTAAGAAAGCTTAACTCTCTTTTGCAGGGAAAGGTCTCCAGCAGAAAACCAAAATCGTCTGACGCCATTGCTGGGGACCTTAAACATCTTGTAGGGCGCAAGATCAAATGCCCGAATGGTCTTACTATGTACTTCGTTCCTGAATCGCTTGCAACTCTCCCTATTAGTCCTAACCTAGATCTAAGTTTTCATAACCCACTGGTTCGTCAAATGTTTTTGCTTCACAATGCTCTTGGTGAAGCCTATCCCCCTAACTGCACTGTAGGGTACGACACCAGCGTCTTCAGAATGGATTATTGATAGTGGGTGTACAAATCACATGACTGGCAAAAGAAGTCTTCTTATGGACTCAACCTTACGTCCATCCGACAAGAGCCACATCACATTTGCTGACACGGGTAAAAGTAAGGTATTGGGTCTAGGTAGAGTTGCAATCTCAAGGGATCAACACATGGATAAAGTCATGCTTGTTGAATCCCTTGGCTTCAACTTAATGTCTGTCTCAATGCTTTGCGATTTGAACATGATCGTAATATTTGGAAAATATCGTTGCCTTGTACTAATGGAATCTGACAAGTCTCTAGTATTTGAAGGGTATTGAAAAGATGATTTGTACATGGTAGATTTCTCAGCAGGACCACAACTTGCCGTATGTCTTCTAGCAAAAGCTTCAGAATGCTGGCTCTGGCATCGGAGGCTTGGGTATGCTGGCATGAGGAACCTCCACACCCTTGCGAAGAAGAAGCATGTCATAGGCATCGAGGGCATCAAGTTCAAGAAAGATCACTTATGCGGTGCCTGTGAAGCAGGGAAGATGACGAGGGCCAAACATCCCTCGAAGACAATCATGACCACTACTCGACCCTTTGAACTGCTTCACATGGATCTATTCGGTCCCACTCATTACTCAACTCTTACTACTACTGCTTGCCTCTATGGATTCGTTATTGTTGATGATTATTCTAGATATACTTGGGTGCACATAATCCTTTACAAGACTGAAGTGCAGGATGTCTTCAGACGCTTCGCCAATCGAGCTATGAACAATTTTGGCACTAAGATAAAGCACATCAGAAGTGACAATGGCACTGAATTCAAGAACACTAGCCTTGATAAATATCTTGATACCTTGGGCATCACACATGAATTCTCAGCCCCGTACACGCCACGGCAGAATGGCATCGTCGAACGCAAGAACAGAACACTCATTGAGATGGCCAGAACGATGCTGGATGAATACAAGACCCCAAGAAAATTCTGGCCTGAAGCCATTGATACTGCATGCCATACAATCAATCGTGTTTATCTTCACAAGCTTCTGAACAAAACATCCTATGAGCTCCTTACTGGCAAGAAGCCAAATGTCAGTTACTTCAGAGTATTTGGCGCAAGGTGCTGGATCAAGGACCCACATCACACCTCAAAGTTTGCACCAAAAGCACATGAGGGTTTTATGCTTGGATATGGAAAGGATTCGCACTCCTACAGAGTCTTCAATCTCTTTCATTACAAAGTGGTTGAAACAGTGGATGTGCGGTTCGATGAGACCAATGGTTCATAAAGAGAGCAACTGCCAAAAGTGCTAGATGAAGTTCCATCCAGTGAATCAATCAAGCTAATGGGAACTGGAGAAATTATACCTTCTAAAGTTCATCCTGAATAAGAACTATCATCTCAGCACCTGATCAACATGAAGACAATGCTCGGCTTGAAGACATTCCTTCTAACAACAACAATGATCAGCAAGAGCAAAGTCTTCGCCCTGTACATCCTCGCGTTGCCAATGAAGTGCAGATTGAAAGAATAATTGATAGCATCAATGCACCCGGTCCACTCACTCGTTCAAGGGCAACTCAGCTAGCAAATTTCTGTGGGCACTTCGCATTCGTCTCAATAACAGAACCCAAGAAAGTTGAAGAAGCCTTCATGGAACCTGAATGGATTCAAGCTATGCAAGAAGAGCTTCAACAGTTTGAGCTGAATAATGTATGGGAACTAGTGAAGCGTCCTGATCCACGGAAGCACAATATAATAGGCACCAAATGGATATACCGCAACAAGCAAGATGAGCATGGTCAAGTTGTCGGAAACAAAGCTCGTTTGGTTGCTCAAGGATACACTCAAGTGGAAGGCATTGACTTCGATGAAACATTTGCTCCTGTGGCTAGACTTGAAGCCATACGCATACTGTTGGCCTATGCAAATCATCATAACATACTTCTATATCAAATGGATGTGAAGAGTGCTTTTCTCAATGGCAAGATTGAAGAAGAAGTGTATGTTGCACAACCGCCTGGCTTTGAAGATCCAAAACATCCTGACATGGTATACAAGCCCAACAAGGCACTGTATGTCCTCAAACAAGCCCCTCGGGCCTGGTATGACACACTCAAATACTTCCTGAAGAGCAAAGGCTTCATACCTGGTTCCCTAGACCCCACTCTCTTCACGAAGACATATGATGGTGAACTGTTTGTGTGCCAAATATATGTGGATGACATTATCTTCGGCTGCACCAATCAGAAGTACAGTGAAGAGTTTGGATATATGATGCAAGAGCAATATCAGATGTCCATGATGGGGGAGCTGAAGTTCTTCCTCGGTCTTCAAATACAACAACAACGCAATGGCATCTTCATATCCCAAGAAAAGTATCTCAAAGATTGCCTGAAGAAGTTTGGTATGCAAGACTGCAAAGGCTTCACAACACCAATGCCAGCCAAACATCATCTGGGTCCCGACGACAATGGTAAAGAGTTCAATCAAAAGGTATACTGCTCCATGATTGGTTCTTTACTTTATTTATGTGCATCTAGGCCAGATATTATGCTTAGTGTTTGCATGTGTGCTCGATTTCAAGCGGCACCAAAGGAGTCGCATCACTTAGCTGTGAAGCGAATTCTTCGATATTTGGCTCACACCCCAACTCTAGGATTATGGTATCCAAAGGTCTCAGAGTTTGATCTGGTTAGATTTTCGGATGCTGACTATGCTGGTGACAAAGTTGATCGCAAGTCTACATCAGGCACATGTCACTTTCTGGGACAATCACTAGTATGTTGGTCTTCAAAGAAGCAGAACTGTGTATCTCTCTCTATTGCTGAATCTGAATACATTGCTGCTGGATCTTGCTGCGCTCAGCTTCTGTGGATGAAGCAAACACTCAAGGACTATGGCATTCATCTGAAGCAAGTGCCACTTTACTGCGACAACGAAAGCGCCATCAAGATTGCCAACAACCCAGTTCAGCACTCGAACACAAAGCACATTGAAATTCGTGATCACTTTCTCATAGATCATGTTGTGAAGGAAGACATTGATATCATACACGTCAACACTGAAGAGCAATTGGTAGATATCTTCACCAAGCCCTTGGATGAGAAGAGATTTTGCAAGTTACGGTGTGAGCTAAATATCCTGGAATCCTCAAATGTCCTGTGATCAGGCACACATCCTAACCCTAATGCATATTGATGACTTAGATGTGCAACACATGAAGTAAAGTATATCTTCAATCAATGAAGACATATATTCTAAGTGTGAATACATTAATGTGGAATTTGACTTCGGAGCGCCACGATAATTGTGCGCCGTGTCTGGGTCTAATACTTCCTATACGGTGGGTAACACCACCACCAAATGTTCTCTTTTGAAGTGTTTCACTCATGGCGTTACCTTGCAAATGTCTTCACATTTGGTTTGGCTTCGATCTCAACATATCTTCATGATTATCTTCACTATGTTGATTATATATATATATATATATATATATATATATATATATATATATATATATATATATATATATTGGTGTTCTGTCCTCTACATCATTCACTTATAGCTATGTCTTCATTGTTGAATCTTTTGAACTAAGTGAATGTGATCGGACCCTAACCTCTCTATGCTTTCTATCTCAAACTCTATCTCTCCAAGTCATATGCATTCTATTAAAACTGTAGAATGTCATCTCTGCGTCCTTGTCAGCAGAAGATACAAAGACAATCATTAAGTCCGTTTTCAATGCTCATTCCTCCACATGAAATCCGGAGAAGTAGGAACGACCACCCGACAATCCAGGCGTGCGTGGGACGTGGAACAAACCCCAAAATTTCGCATAATGGCCACGTGTTCCTCAGATGCGAATCGCCAGGGGCACCTGTGTAATAGCACAGTGCCACCCCTGTACCTATAAATACACACTCACAGCAGTCATTATCTCTTCTTCCACCCTCGCACGAACCCTAGCGCCACCGCTAGCCCTTGACGACGCTGGCGACGAAGCGCTTCGCTGCCGCAACCTCTCCGACGCCGTCTTCACGCCGACCGCGGACATCGTCCTCTCCGCCGTCGCCGTAGGTGTCCTCCGTCGCCAAGTTAGGGCACGGAAGATCGAACTTCTTGGCCTCATCTTCCACTCCGTCTAGCAGTTCTCAGTGTGGTAAATAAAACTTCCTTTTTACAGCACCGTTGATCCTATGGATTTGTCACTTTCTACCACAAGCAGTTTCTGTTCACACAAGTTAGATCTCTCTCATACTGCATCTCATAACATGCCTAGTATATTCACTTATGCTTCACAAAGTAGTTAGATTCCTCACTTGTACTGATCTGTGGATTCGTACAAATCTGGAACCAACTTCTTATCTATGAGTGAATGTCTTCGCACGATGAGGTCAATGTCTTCTAAACTGATTTATCTTCAAAATCTTCTGAGAATGCATATGACCTCTTCCCCTTCCCTCGCACCTTAATGCTGTCACAGGTACATGTCCGTGGGAGAATCCTTTGGTTCTCATAGTCTGCATTCATTTGCAGAATTCTTACAACATTACATAAATTCTCCCGAAGCCAGTTCCTGTTGGTCCAGCAAGCGAAAACCTTTGAAGCCTTTGAACGTCTTGAAGCCTTTCAAGTTAAAGTTTATGGCTTCAGAGAAAGCAGCAAGGAAGGGTGGCAGACAACGTCGTGGCAGAACATCCAGAGATCTGCCAGATGAACTCTCAGAAATGTACAAGACAGATCCTAAAGAGGATTATAGTCAACGCAAGACCCGAATCCAATGGATTCGAAGATATTGGGCAGAACAATGGTTCAAATACAGATTTGTTACCCAGGAGTATGCTGAGAAAAATGCCATCAAGAGACCATGGGGAGACATCCAATACAAGAATCTTCTACCCAGGTCCAGAGATGAAGCCATTGCTCAAGGCTTCTATCCCTGCATGGTCCGTGAGCCACAGCCTGATGATGCACATCCATCGTCACTACTATGGTGTCATGACGACAATCTGTTCAAGCGCAACTTCTAGTTTGCCCAGAACTCAGCGAAGCAGAACAAGAAGACTTTGGGGTTAGACTTCAACCCTGGTCCCTCAGCACCAAGGGCAGATGGCACACGACATGCAGAACCCAATGTCATCGGTCCTTTCGACAACCTTGAAGGCCTCATCACCCGCATCTTAGCTCAAGGGACTGCAATGAATGAGCCTGCAGCTGACCCTGAAGAAGCGCCTGCATCGCCGAAGACAAAGAAGCTGAAGAAGCCTAAAGCTTCAAAGCCTGCCCCTTCACCAAAACTCTCACGGGCGAAGCCACTGGCAACTGCACCTCCTGAAGACAGTGTGCAGTCCGAAGACTTATCTCGCATCTCCAAGCCCCAGAAGGTCACGAAGACTCTGCCTCACACCGGACAAGAGCTAACTGCTGCTGCCATTCTGCGCAATGACGACATTGATCTATCAAGTCATGAAGATCTAGCAGATGACGCTCTTGAACAACTCATCAAGAGCAAAGAAGAAGCAGAAATCTTCAATGATCTGCCTCTCTTTGATGTAACCATCATACACAACTTCATCGACGAGTGGTTCGACACACCAAACATCAGCTTTGAAGATCTGCAGCTACCCATTGGCCTCAGTGTCGCCTTCCAAGGCACAATTGCTTTAGAGCTCACTATTGCCCAGCGCATTGTTGAACTGAAGCAAAAGATTGACTATGAAAAGGCTCAGTTCAAGAAGCATATGGCCAAGCTCAGTGTGCAAGAAGTGAAGAACTTCAAGATCATGATGCACGAGCTCAAGGAAGCCTTTCTGAAGAAATGTGCAGAAGCTCAGGGTTCGCGTGAGCGCATGAAGACTCTGGCTGACAGATGTGTGCAAGCCTATAATGAGGCTGAGAAGCGCAAGGCACTTGGGCGTCCTGGCATCGACCCCAGGATGGCCGCGAAGAAGAAGAAGAAGCCTGCTACGGCTGAACCTGATGCACCAAGGCAGGAAGCAGTTTTGATTGTCTTCCCAACTAGACTGACTGGCTCGAAGCCAAAAAGCCGGTCAACCGCTTTAGAGCTCAAGAAGACAAGGACTGCTGAGGCTGAAGCCAGGAAGAGGAAACATTCTGAAGCCTCTCCAACTGCCCCCTCCAAGAAGAAGAGGAAGACCAAGAAAGATCGGGCTGCTCCCATAGAGCCCTTGATGGTTGAACCCATTTCTATGGTCTATCCTAAAGCTGAACGCCAACTGACTGTCCATGAGCCTGCTTCCACAGAGGCTCATGAAGCTGAAGACATTCCAGTAGCTGATCCCATCGCTGCTGAAGACATTGGTCAACATGACAATGTAGAAGATGGTGCAGTCCTTCCTCAGCTTGAAAACAGCAAACTCATCAGCATTGGTCGTCCACTGACGCCAATTGCACAGGATGCTTCATGGGCGGATGGCCCACAAGAGGAAGAAGACTTTGAGGCCCAACAAACTCCAACTCCACAGGCGTCACCTGCGTTGCGTAGGCTTCGCAAAGGTCCAAGGCCTCAAGTCTCTGTTGAAGACAATCCGACTGCATCAGCCGCGGAAGATGAAGTACCACAAGTTCCCACTCCTCTGTCCCACCAAGAAGCAGTTCTCAAGGAGAACGTGCTTGAAAATCTTGTGGCTGCCACAACCACCAATGAAGCTAATGTGGAGCCCTCCCCAACGGAAGAAGAAGACAACAAAGCCACTGATCCAGTCACTTCTGTTCCTGAGTCTGCTGCCAGTCCATAGTTAGACTATCATGTTGAGCACAGGCCTCAGGTACAGAAGCCAATCCCAATATTGCCAAGGTTCCCAGGTCCTGCATCAGCACCTAGCTCCTTTAATATCAATGGCTTCAGGGCAGACAACATGTTCTTCGATAGCTCCAGGAACCCCTACTCAAGGGAAAGGATATCATCTGATCGGTTCTGGAGCTATCCTCAGCGAAGCTATTACTCATGCATTCTTTACAACCAAGGTCGCATCTTCCCACACAAGCGCCTTGACATTGAAGCCATAGCTGGTCTGCCCTATCTAGAAGAAGCTTTGGATTGCTTCAAGGAAGTTGGACTGCTGCCGTTTGTTACTGACCAAGAGCATTGGAATGAAGAGCTGCTGCTCCAATTCTATGCCACACTTCACATCAGCGGGTACAGCAGAGATCCGAAGACTTGGGTCCTGGAGTGGATGACCGAAAATGTTCATCACGAAGCCAATGCATTTGACATCACTGAGCTCACTGGCTTGCCCACTCCTGGCGATCTCTACGAGCATGGCTGTCAGCTGCATAGTGAAGCTATAGAGAGCATCTTTAAAAGGTCGGAACCTGATATGAGTCAGATGCTCAGCATGATGAAGCCATTGCCCCAAGATGCTGCTTATCCAACAGAGTTCTTTGTTGAAGACCTTGAGTATCTGCCAAGAACCATCTATCACATCATCAGGCGAACTCTCTGGCCCATCAAAGGGCACTCTCCAAATGCCAAGCTTGAGGGTGCAATGAAGACTTTGGTCTTCTATATTCTTCATGGCAAATGCTTCAATGCACATGACTTATTCATCCGCCAACTTGCTGCATTAGGATCTGATATGTTTGGCTTGAAATTCTACGCCCCATGGGTAATGCGGCTAATTAAACTTCACTCTGATATCTCATATCAGCCATCTGCTCGCAATCATAGAATTTTTCTGCCTGATGTGGATATCTCTACTGAAGCCATCTATCCTGAGCCTGCAAAGGAACCTCTAAGTCTTCATAATGCAGAGCATCAGAGTTTCTCGCAGAACGTTGAAGGAGTTGAAGCCGTCACTCGGGTGTATCCTCTGGCTGGCACTACACGTGCACCACACCCTGCTTCCACTTAAGCCACTAATAGTACAACTGCTCCAAGACCCAAGAAGCGCACTCGTGTTCTCACCGACCGAGAGCTTCTTGTGGCTCTTCATCAGAAACAGGATAGGCATCATGACTGGCTGAAGCGTCAGATGAAAAGCCTCTTGGTGGATGTTAATCGCATTCGTAATCTTGCCACCAAGAATGCTTTCGTTGCCCATGAAACCTGTCGCCGCACATGGAAAGAGCTCACGATGATGTGTTCTGAAGCTGATCTTCAAGAGGATGGCTTCACTGAGCGTTTCAAGTTTGACTCCACACCTCCTCGAAGAGCTATGCTGCTAGGAACTCCATCCCTTGAAGACTCTGAGTTCTCTTCATCTGCTGCAACAGTGACTGCCAAAGTTATCGAGGATGAAGATGATGCTACTTCACCACCACCTCCTTCAGCACGCGTCAACTCTGCTCCAAGCTCTTCAGCACCGCCAAACACCACCAACGACCCTGCTACTTCACCTACTCCGCATGGGAACGAGTAGATGCTCTATGTCTTCAAACCTTTTTGGTCCTTACTAACAAAAGGGGGAGAAGCATATGAGGTTGATAGTCTTCAAGCGGGTCCATATGGGCGGGTGCTTTATATTTTGCTTCATGCTTACAACTCTCGTTTTGCTACATTTGGTTCTTTGAGTTGTAACACTTAAACTCAATGGTCGTCTGCTACTTATTTGCCACTTTGTTTTGCGATGATAAATTCCGCATGTGCGATGATAAATTCCGCACTTAGATCATTCTGCAGACGTCCATTTTCCACTATGCATTGTCATTATCTTCATATACTTTCACATGCATAGTGGATTGTCATCATAAGTTGAAGTGGATCTCCACAAGTACAACCTGCCATGTGCATTTGCATTCCAGAAGCAAATTACTTATATGCACATCTTCAGGGGGAGCCCTTGCAACTTATGAAGACAATTCCTTATCCTTTACAACTTCACAGATTATATTCCCCGTTGAAAACTTCAACTAGTTTGTCATCAATCACCAAAAAGGGGGAGATTGTAAGTGCATGTAGTGCCACCCCTAGTTGGTTTTGGAGTATTGACGACAAACCTAGTTGAGGGACTAATGTGTTTATGAGAATTGCAGGATAACACAGGTAGAAGTCCCTCATTGATTCGGTTTTCCTACCAGAGATGACCCCTAAAAATGTATGAAGACATTGAAGTCAAAGGTGGTATATGAAGATATTCACATTGAAGACTATGACAAGAGAAGACACCACATGAAGCCAATGGAGCTTGAAGACTTAGATCTTTCGTAGTTCTTTTTCTTTTGTGTTGAGTCATAGGAACCACCGTACTGTTAAGTGGGGTCCAAGAGAACCAGTCAGAATGACTGAAGTGATGCCTAACCAAAACCTATGTCTTCGAGTGAAGACTATGAGAGCGAATCTTGTCCAGAGTCGGACAAGTCAGCTTTGCTTGCAGCCCAAGTAAAGTTGCCGTGTGAGTTTGAAATCTGACCATTGGAACACGTGTCAGTTCCTTAGTGACCCAGGGTCATTTCGGACAAATCAGGTCGGGTTGCCAAGTGGCTATAAATAGCCCACCCCCTACAACCATAAACGGTTGGCTGCTCAGATTGAGAGTACGGCTTTTGTCGTTTGAGAGCAACCCACCTCGAAGCCTTTGAGAGAGAATTCCTTGCCAGGATAAAGCCCTAACCACCCAGAGCCAAAGAGAATTGGGCATCATTTAAGTCTTCTTGTCTGTGTGATCTGAAGACTTATTACACTTAAGGACTGTGCATCCTCCAGTCGGTTAGGCGTCGCGTTCTGAGCATCCAAGAGACATTGTGGATTGCCGGTGAACGAAATCTGTGAAGGTTTGGGAGTCTACCTTGAAGACTTACCAGAGTGATTGGGCGAGGCCTGTGTGACCTTAGCTCAAGGAGAATACGGTGAGGACTGGGTGTCTTGAGCTGCGTGTTCAGGACTGGGTGTCCGGGACTGTGTGTCCTAAGGTTTAAATACCTAGCCGCTCCAACCAGACGTATAGTTGTCACAGCAACTGGAACTGGACCAACAAATCATTGTCTTCAACGAGTCACTGGTTTCATCTTCACTTCCCTTTACTTACTGTTGCTCCTTGTGAAGTCATTGTATGTTCGCACTATCTTTTGTCTTCACTGAGTGACTGCATGTTCTGTATGGCTTCATAATATCTTCCTACCTGATCCTTACTACATTGCTGCTATTAAGTCATTGTGCTTTCACTCTATTGAATACTTGACTATGGCTTGCCTAGTGTAGTCTACCTTTCGCTACAGGGTATTAGGTTTATTTCTATCGTTTGTCTTCATAACTCCCACGTTTTGAAGACTTTCATAAAAATCGCCTATTCACCCCCCTCTAGTCGATATAACGCACTTTCAGATGGCATGGAGAAGACGTTCGAAACAAAGATCGATAACAGGTTTAATGAATTGCTTGCGCGTCTTCCACCACCACCACCGGCTGCACCTAACGCACCTCTACAAAAACAACAACAACGACTACGTACACATCGTGAAACAGCCCTCCGCCGAGTGAGCCGTCTCCCTCTTGCACCTGGCCAAACTGTTGGTGCTGCTGTTGATACTTCTGTGGCTCCTGCTGCTGATGCGGAGGAGGATGATTTTGTCGGCAATTACAAGGATGAGGTTGATCAAAATCAGAACTACGTGCCACCACCAGCACAGCAACCACCAGGTCGTCCACATGCAAATAATGGCAATGGTAGGGCTCACCCTCAGGTACGAGATCATGACCATCTCCCTAAACTAAAATTGAATATTCCACCATTTGAGGGTAGATATGTTCCTGATATATATCTTACTTGGGAGTTAGAAACTGAACAATGATTTACATGTTTACAATATCCCGAGGAGAGACGTGTTCCTGCTGCTGTTTGTGCATTCACTAGTTTTGCATGTGTTTGGTGGTCTGAGCATTGTAGATTATATCCTATTCCTGCTACTTGGGCTTCTTTGAAAACTGCTATGTGTACTTGTTGGGTTCCACCATATTATCAACGTGAATTACTTCAAAAATTGCAGTGTTTAAGACAAGGAAAAAATTATGTAGAAGAATATTATCAGGAATTACAAACTGGCATGATTAGATGTGGTATTGTTGAGGAGAATGAAGCTATGCTTGCACATTTTATGGGTGGATTAAATAGAGAGATTCAGACCATCCTAGAGTATAAGGAGTATAATAATATCACTCGACGGGCATTGGCGCGAACTAACTTTTCTGCAGGTCGATCTTCATCATGGACACCACGTGCATCCTCTACTTCCACTCCACCAGCACCTCCATCAGGTGCCACCTCTAGCCGTGATACAAGAAAGCAGGCACAACCACCACTATCTGCCAAGAGCACACCTGCTGGACCTGCGCAGAGCTCTTCTTCTTCCATGGCATCAACAGGGCACACAAGTGATATTATTTGTCGTCGTTGTAAGGGAAGAGGACATTTTGCGAGAGAATGCCAATCTCAGCGTGTGATGATTGCTCCTGAGGATGGTGGGTATGAGTCCGCTAGTGACTATGATGAGGAGACTTTGGCTCTTATTACACGTGAAGAACACGGTGGAGATGATTCTGATCATGAGACGCAATACATGGCTGCTGAAGATGCTGACAGGTATGTATGTTTAGTTGCTCAACGTGTTTTGAGTGTGCAGGTTACACAAGCTGAGAAAAATCAGAGGCATAATTTGTTCCATAAAAAGGGAGTTGTGAAGGAACGTTCTGTTCGCGTCATCATAGATGGAGGGAGCTGCAATAACTTGGCTAGCATGGAGATGGTGGAGAAGCTATCTCTCACCACAAGACCACATCCACATCCTTACTACATCCAATGGTTCAACAACAGCGGCAAGGTTAAGGTAACATGTACTGTTCGTGTGCATTTTAGTATCTCTACATATGCTGATTATGTTGATTGTGATGTCGTACCTATGCAAGCATGTTCCTTATTACTTGGTAGACCATGGCAATTTGATAAAACTTCTGTACACCATGGTAGAAACAATCAGTATACTCTTGTTCATAAGGATAAAAATATTACTTTGCTTCCTATGACTCCTCATTCCATTTTGAAAGATGATATTAATAGAGCTAATAAAGCAAAATAGGAGAAAAATAAGAGTGAAATTCAGATTGTGGCAAAAGAATTTGTGCAACAAATGAAGCCTAATAATAAACCATCTACTGTTGCTTCAGAAATTAAATTGAAAAGTGCATGTTTACTTGCCACCAAATCTGATATTGATGAGCTAGATTCTAGCAAATCTGTTTGCTATGCTTTTGTGTGCAAAGAGGCATTATTTTCATTCGAGGACGTGCCTTCCTCTTTGCCTCCTGCTGTCACTAACATTTTGCAGGAGTTCGCTGACGTCTTTCCACAAGACGTGCCACCGGGATTACCACCTATTCGAGTGATTGAGCATCAAATTGACTTAATTCCCGGTGCATCATTACCCAACCGTGCACCATACCGTACCAATCCAGAGGAGACGAAGGAGATTATGCGTCAAGTACAAGAACTGCTCGACAAAGGTTATATACGCGAATCCCTTAGTCCTTGTGCTGTTCCTATCATTTTAGTGCCAAAAAAGGATGGTACGTCGCGTATGTGCGTTGATTGTAGAGGCATTAATAATATTACTATTCGTTATCGTCATCCTATTCCTAGGCTAGATGATATGCTTGATGAATTGAGTGGCTCTACAACATTCTCCAAAGTTGATTTGCGTAGTGGATACCATCAAATTCGTACGAAATTGGGAGATGAATGGAAAACATCATTTAAAACTAAGTTTGGATTATATGAATGGTTAGTCATGCCTTTTGGGTTAACTAATGCACCTAGTACTTTCATGAGGTTAATGAACGAAGTTTTACGTGCTTTCATTGGACGATTTGTGGTAGTTTACTTTGATGACATATTGATTTATAGCAAATCTTTGGAGGAACATTTGGAACATTTACGTGCTGTTTTTATTGCTCTACGTGATGCACGTTTGTTTGGTAACTTTGGAAAGTGCACCTTTTGCACCGACCGAGTATCTTTTCTTGGCTATGTTGTTACTCCACAGGGAATTGAAGTTGATAAAGCCAAGATTGAAGCTATTGAGACTTGGCCGCAGCCGAAAACGGTCACACAAGTGAGGAGTTTCCTTGGCCTCGCTGGTTTCTATAGGCGTTTTGTGAGAGATTTCAGCACCATTGCTGCACCTCTCAATGAGCTTACAAAGAAGGATGTGCCTTTTGTTCTTTCGATGAGATGATAACTATCGATTTGGTGGAGACAACTTTGACGATCCGACTACAAACGTTCACGACGTTGCGCCTTAGCAATCGCTAAACCAACTTCAAGAGGTTATTGACCACGCTGGAGCACGATCAACCTGACCACGAAGGTCTATTCCTGCAAGCAATCGAAGAACAAACAAGAATATGATTAAGCAATCTGAATATTGCGAGTATGGATGAAGTTTTGATAAAGGTGGGGTTTCATAAGCGGTCTTGGTCTGGTCGTTGGACACAAACGAAGTACACGAAGTTGCAGCGATGGCTAACTTTTAACTAAATAAAACCCAAGTCTAAACGATGCCTTAAGGGCTATATTTATAGGGAAAAGAGAGGGGATCTTGTCCACCCTTGGCAAGGTGGGACTAAAACACCTCCTAAGTCATTTTCCCTACAATATGGACTCTAAAATTAGATTACATGGGCCTGGCCCAAAATAAGGTGGCGCAACACCAGTAATAAGCTATGGACGAAATTTATGAAATGCCATCTTGTATATTTCGTCCATCATCTTGTATGTCATCATGGTGGGTTCAAAGTCCGGAAATCTCCACTTGAACCTCCGTTCTTGTTCTCTTCACACGCACCTTCATCTCCATGCTTGACCATGCTCCAATGTTCAACCTTCTTGTCCGTGCTAGGCCCTTCAATTGCAAGCAACACAAATGTATCTAAGTTAGGCAGCATCATATTCTCATGAACACTAGAAACATTACCAAGAAACGAAAGTACCTGATAATTTAATTGGCGTATCTAAGCTCTAGCAACTGTTTCAAGAGGTAAAACAGTAGGGGATATGGGTGTAACTCTGGTAGCCATGTCCTCATCAACTTATATCTTTTTAGAACACGACGATGACTTTATTTTATAGAAATTGATGAACTCTCACGCTTCACTTATATTATTTGAGAGTCTTTAAACAACATGGTAATTTGCGTTCTTTATAAATTTAGTCCTAATATGATAGGCATCCAAGAGGGATATAATAAAAACTTTCATATAAAGTGCATTGAATACTATGAGAAGTTTGATTCCTTATGATTGTTTTGAGATATGAAGATGGTGATATTAGAGTCATCCTAGTAAGTAATTGTGAATTTGGGAAATACTTGTATTGAAGTTTGTGATTCCCATAGCATGCACGTATGGTGAACCGTTATGTGATGAAGTTGGAGCATGATTTATTTATTGATTGTCTTCCTTATGAGTGGAGGTCGGGGATGAGCGATGGTCTTTTCCTACCAATCTATCCCCCTAGGAGCATGCGCGTTGTACTTCATTTCGATAACTAATAGATTTTTACAATAAGTATGTGAGTTCTTTATGACTAATGTTGAGTCCATGGATTATACGCACTCTCACCCTTCCACCTTTGCTAGCCTCTCTAGTACCGCGCAACTTTCATCGGTACCATAAACCCAGCATATACCTTCGTCAAAACAGCCACCATACCTACCTATTATGGCATTTCCATAGCCATCCCGAGATATATTGCCATGCAACTTTCCACTGTTCTGTTTACTATGACGCGCTCCATCATTGTCATATTGCGTTGCATGATCAGGTAGTTGACATCGTATTTGTGGCAAAGCCACCGTTCATAATTCTTTCATACATGTTACTCTTGATTCATTGCACATCCTGGTACACTGCCGGAGGCATTCATATAGAGTCATATTTTGTTCTAAGTAATGAGTTGTAAGTAAATAAAAGTGTGATGATCTTCATTATTAGAGCATTGTCCCATGTGAGAAAAGGATGATGGAGACTATGATTCCCCCACAAGTCGGGTTGAGACTCCGGAAGAAAAAAGAGAGGCCCAAAAAATGAGAGTAGGCCCAAATAAAAAAATGAGAGAAAAGAGAGAAGGGGCAATGCTACTGTCGTTTTACCACACTTGTGCTTCAAAGTAGCACCATGATCTTCATGATAGAGAGTCTGCTATATTATCACTTTCACGTACTAGTGGGAATTTTTATTATAGAACTTGGCTTGTATATTACAATGATGGGCTTCCTCAAATTCCCTTAGGTCTTCGTGAGCAGGCAAGTTGGATGCACACCCACTTAGTTTCCTTTTGAGCTTTCATAAACTTATAGCTCTAGTGCATCCGTTGCATGGCAATCCCTACTCACTCACATTGATATCTGTTGATGGGCATCTCCATAGCCCGTTGATACTCCTATCTCTCTTTGATTCACAATACCATGTTCTCATCGATGTTGTTGGAGATTTATTCGATGTAATACCTTTTTGCGATGTGTTTGCCGAGATCCGATGAACTGTGGATTTATGATCAGCTTATCTATGAATGCTATTTGAATCTCCTTTGAATTCTTATATGCATGATTTGATATCTTTGTAATTCTCTTCGAACTATCGGTTTGGCTTGGCCAACTAGATTGGTTTTTCTTGCAATGGGAGAAGTGCTTAGCTTTGTGTTCAATCTTGAAGTGTCCTTTCCCAGTGATAGTAGGGGCAGCAAGGCACTTGTTGTATTGTTGCCATCGAGGATAAAAAGATGGGGTTTTCATCATATTGCTTGAGTTAGTTTCTCTACATCATGTCATCTTGCTTAATGCGTTACTCCATTCTTTATGAACCTACTACTCTAGATGCATGCTAGATAGCGGTCGATGTGTGGAGTAATAGTAGTAGATGCAGGCAGGAGTCGGTCTACTTGACACGGACGTGATGCCTATATTCATGATCATTGCCTTAGATATCATCATAACTTTGTGCTTTTCTATCAATTGCTCGACAGTAATTTGTTCACCCACCATAATATTTTCTATCTTGAGAGAAGCCTCTAGTGAAATCTATGGCCCCAGGTCTATTTTCCATCATATAAGTTGTCGATCTACAATTTTAGTTTCCGATCTACTCTTTTTGCAATCTTTTACTTTCCGATCTATAAAGCAAAAATACCAAAAATATTTACTTTACCGTTTGTCTATCTCTATCATATCTTACTTTTGCGAGTGACCGTGAAGGGACTGACAACCCCTGTATTGCATTGGGTGCAAGTTTTTTGATTGTTTGTGTAGGTATTCGGTGACTTGTGCGTTGTTTTCTACTTGATTGATACCTTGGTTCTCAAAACTGAGGGAAATACTTACTCTACTTTGCTACATCGCCCTTTCCTCTTCAAGGGAAAAACCACCGCAAGCTCAAGAAGTAGCACCAGACTGCAGATTCCATAAACTGGGCAGTTTGCCACCAGTGGAAGTAAACGGGCCGATAAAATAATAGACATAACCAACAGCACATCAACACAGTTCAAGAAAGGTTAGCCCGACCCAGGAGCTGCAGCGCAAGAAGCTTAGCAACCTGATGAGACTGCACTTCTTTGGCGCTTATATACACCAACTTAAGTTGCATATCATCAATAGATGTCCTGGACTTATGGTTAATCTTCCATAGAGATTGGAGTTCCAGTAGGATTTGGGCGGCAGCATGTCTTTCTGCTTGAATTTTAGACTAAAGATGTCGAACAGATTCAGGCGGCGACTTCATCGAGCTTGTGTCACTAACTAAGTTTGACACTACATCAAGATATGCCTTTTTGGTTGTATCCCTACCCTGAAGATGTGTTGCCTCTTTCTCTGGATTATATGTTAGTGTAACATCCCAAATTTTCAATTTGGATGTTATACATAGGTCATCATATGCATATCATATTTTATTTGCATTTTGTTGTGATCCTAGAAATCCTAAGAAACTCAAGGACCCACGGAGAGAGTTGGGGATTTCATTTATTTTCATATTTGAATTTTCTCAAATTTGAAAAGAGGATCATTTGGATTTTAATAATTTTTCTCTTCGAAATATTTCCAATATTAAAATAAATGAGTGGAGATAAAATGACTTCTCCAAAATAAGAAGGGAATACTAGAGGAAAAATGTTAAAATCAAATAAATATTTTATTTGGAATTTTATTGCTATTTTATTTGAATTAGAAAAATATGCATTTTTGAAAATTTCATTTTTAGGCCAGAAAAATGTTCACTTTGTTCTAAATATTTTATTTAGACGGTGAAAATTGTTTTTGGCATTTTCAGGTTTTTTAAATATTTTATAAAGGTTTTGTTTTTTCGGCGGAATTTATTTATTTATTTTTAAAAAAAACTTCCAACCCGACTGGGCCGGAGGCCCACCGATTAGGCCGGCCGCAGCCGCGCCGCCCACCTCCTCCGACTCGGGATCGGAGTCCCAAGCGCGCCCGCCGCTGCCACCGTGTCCAGCCTGAACACGAGCACCGCTGCCCCTCCCGCAAGCCACCACCGACTCCCTCTTCCCCCTTCAAATAGCGACCCCGGGGCCCCCTTGGACCCCGAGCCAGCCGCCGCCGCGCCGTCGCCCCACCTCGCCGACGCCGCACCGCCCCCGCAGCAAAGCCGCACTGCCGCCGGATCTCACCTCGCCGCCGCCGGTTTTTCTCGAGGAACCGGTAAAAACCGCCATCGTCACCAGTTTTTTTGGTTTTTTGTTTTGGATCGGTTAGATCGATTTTTTCTTCGGTTCCGCTATTTAGCGAACGTTCACCTGAACGTTTCTGTTCGCAAACGTGTTCGTTCGTTTGTCTCTAATAATGAACGTTCCTTCGTTAGTCTTTTCTTTTTATTTTATTTTTTGGCCAGGGACCTATCCGCAATTACTTTTATCGCATATTAACCCCTGACCTTCAAACGCTCGTTACTTTTGAACCGTTCGTCCAAATCCAGTGAAACCAACGCCAAAATCTTTGTCTCGAAGCCCTCTTTCCTGTTAATCAACTTGAACATGGTTTTGATAAATTAAAATTTGGTTTCAAGCAGATTTTAATTCGAACTTCTTTTTTATCGTAGTTTGAGTTTCGTAGCTCCGATTTGATTGATTCTTTTTGAAAATCGAAGCACTTCAGTTGAACTTTCAGTTTGGACTTTCTCATCTGAGTTTTACCCTTGCACCTATGCTTGAGTGCTTATGTATGCTATTGTTTGTTTGCGATAGAATTTCCGGAGTGCGAAGCGTGCTACTACGAGTCTCTAGGGTTTGCAGATCGTCAGCAAGGCAAGTAACACTTTGATCACACCCCATTATTACCTAGTTTTTATGCATTAGTTTCAACCCTCAAACATTGCATGAGTAGGATCTGCTTAACATGTGGGTTTTGGGAAGTAGATGACGAGGTAGAACCTAGTGCCCTTTTTTATATCAAACCTTGGGAGTTACTTCTACGTTATGCTTATACTACTATGCTATGCTCGTAGACGTGGTTTGGTTGAGTGTATCCATGATAGATGTGAGAGTTGTTAAATAATGGTTAACTTAAGGTGGCTACTTTAATACACATCTGGGTGGATTGGTTGAGGCACCCTGGAGCACGTAGTGGTTGTCTGGGCACCTGGAGCAATCCAGAGCTATCCTGGGATATCCCGGAGTACCCATGTGATCATTCTATGGTTAGCCACCAAAGTTCAAAGGGATCATAAGATTATTCATGCTAGAAACTTCCATGTGCAACCACAAGCCATTATGGGCTCTGGCATAGTTGAGTAAGTCGTGGGAAACCTTTTCATGATGGGCTAGCAGATGTAGGGGATTGTAGGTGTACCGGCCTATCTATCGGTCAAGGGGACCTCTTCGGAAAGACTATGTCTCGGTCATCCGTTTCTCAAACATCATGTAGTGCGAGAAATTCAACGGAGGAGATCGAGTCTTGTGGGGAAAAGTGCGCAAACCTCTGTAGAGTGTATAAACTAATCATGGTTAGCCGTGTCCCCGGTTATGGACATCTTGAGTATCTGGTACTTGAATTATTATATTGATCTCATCACTCTTAATTAATGTTGTTGGGCTGTTAATTACTTCTTAATTGGGATTGAGTTGGAGGAACCTTCTCAATGTTTATCAACCAACTTTGTAGTTAAACAAAAATTATTCCTTTGTAGTAGGGGAAAATTGGCTTTACGCAAACATGATAACCATAGAGCTTCCACTAGTCATATATGCGTGTAGTGATAGCAGCTATTCTTGTTCATTACTCTACAGTGTTATTTTGCCAGCATATTCCATGTGCTGACCCATTTTGGGCTGCAACGTATTATGTTGCAGACTTTTCAGACGAAGAGTAAGGTGCGCTAGGTCGTTATTTTGCACTCAGCTATGCTGTTGGAGTTGATGGACTCACTTTTGCCTTTGAAGCCTTCCGTTGTTATCTTCATTAGATGGCCTTCAGCCATATTATTGTAATAAGTACTCTCTTTGAGATATTCATGTAATAAGTGTGTGATTGCACTCTGTTATAAACCCTTCAAGTATTGTGTGTGTCAGCATTACCGATCCATGGATGACACTACTGCACAGATATTTGACCGTTTGAGGTTGGATCGCTACAGGATGGTATCAGAGCAAGGTTGACTGTAGGACGTGACCACTAAGATAAGCCTTAGGTCAATTTTCTCTACTCATTTCTGACTCTTCTCCACTTTCCACTCTATAGATAGCGGACTCAAGGAACAAGTTTGCGCAACCAGATGAAGACATCCCTTTCGGACGACATTTGAAGGAAGCCACCAGATATTTCAACATCAGAATACCAAGCTTCACCGGGACCTACATCGCCACTCTACCTGAAGAAGAGCATTGGACCATTCGAGTAAATGTTCCAGGAAGGACATTCACCCCAGTTACCGAGCACATAGAGTTTTCCTTTGATGCACCAACCTGGAGTCTAGGAAAGAGCATGGCAGCCCACATTGCCATGGGATGCATTGGCGAAGTCTACCACAAGGATCTTAAGGACACCATCTACCAGATATGTGGGCACCGAGACGAGCAATGGGAGATGATTAGCACCAGGAGGGACAAGTCCATTGCAGCCTACATCCAGGAGTTGAACCAACACATTCGTCAATAGGAGAACCAGATGTGCGCCAGCATGATAGATCTGAAGAAGGTGATGACAAAGAACATGGAGCTAGAAGAGGAACTCAAGTCTACACGCGATGGATACGAAGAGGAAATTGCAGTTCTATTGGAGAAGAATGAAGACCTGAAGAAGAAGCTAGGAGTATTCATGGAGACCCTGCGCCAGGAGGTGACGACCATCTCGGATACTACATCATCATCGACGACACCGACTCCAACCCCAATAGTGATGATGATTATGAAGACGAAGCTGGAGCATATATCATGGAGTCTTTTTCCGATCAAAATTTCTAGTCGACCACCAATTATCAGTAGTATTCCCCCATGTATATAGTAGTAGTCAGAGTATTTTGTAACGGTAGTTAGATCGATTGTATGCCCTTGTTTGAATTGAGTGGTGTGATATGATTGTGTTTGTCTCATGTGCATATGGGTAGTGATTTTCTCCCTAGACCTCACTCTATTCTAATCTCTTCCCTCTAAACCCATCAGATGCCTTCGAGACGTGACCCCGGATTTGTCTTCCCACCGGAGCTCACTCAGTTGATCCAACAGCAGAATGCCTTGATGCAGCTACTAGTTCAGAACCAAGGCAACAACAACAACAATAACAACAACCCACCGCCACCACCTCCAGTTGACAACTTAGCCCGTTTTCGTAGGCTAAATCCGCCGGTGTTTTCCAGTAGCACCGAGTCGATTGTTGTTGATGACTGGCTACGCATGATTGGAAGGGAGTTGACCACCGCATGTTGCACACATCCTGAGAAGGTGCGCTTTGCCACACACCAACTGGATGGACCCGCAACCTCATGGTGGGAAAATTACACAACCACTTTTCCCATAGCCAATGTCACTTGGGATCAGTTTCAACAAGCATTCCGCACTGCACATGTCTCAACTGGAGCTATGAGCATGAAGGAGCGTGAGTTTCGCCACTTATGCTAGGGAAACCGTACTGTGGGGCAGTACGTGGATGAGTTTAGTAATTTAGCTCGCTATGCCCCGGATGATGTGGCCACAGATGCCGCGAAGCAGGAGAAGTTTATGGAAAGGCTGAATTATGAGCTGAGTATGCAGTTGATGGTGGCAACATTCACAAATTACCAGGAGTTGGTAGACGGGGCTCTTATGATTGAAGGGAAGCAGCAGCAGATAGAGAGCCGCAAAAGGAAATATGGAAAAGGGAAGTATAATTATGGAGCATCGCAGAAGCCTCGCTTTACCCCGAAATCGGGAGGATATACCCATAACCATGGAGGCCATACCCAGAATAGAGGGAGTTCGCATAACCACAGTGGCCCCAAGAATGGGAATGGAGGAAGCAACGGACAGAACCGTTCCAACCCAGCAACACCCGCCAGGAAGGATTTAAGTCACATTACTTGTTTCAAGTGCGGGAAGACTGTACACTACGCCACTGAATGCCTCGACGCAAAGAATGGAAACGATAATGGAGGCTCTGGGAAGAAGCCCAACCCTTTCAACAGGGGACAGGTGAACTACGTTAACGTGGAGGAGGTTGAAGAGCAGCCAGATGCAGTTTTAGGTAAGTTTTTGATTGAGTCATTTACTGTAATCATTCTTTTTGATACTGGTGCATCGCATACATACATTTCGAGGGGGTTTGTGGATAAGTATAAGCTGCCCACCAAAGTTCTTAAGACACCTATGTTAGTAAGCTCGCCAGGAGCTGAGTATATGGAAAGCAGAGGATGTTTTTAGATGCCATTGACCATAGGTAGACATGTTTTCCCCTCATACCTAATAATTTTGGAGTCCCAAGGATTGGATATAATATTAGGTATGGATTGGTTATCGAAGTATGGAGGAAACATCAATTGTGCAAGTAAGTCAATCTTACTCACCACCCTAGAGGGAAAAAGGATCAAGTATGTGTCTAGGCATGCGCCAAGGAGGACCAAGTAAATTCCCTCTCTGGAGTTGTTCAGGAAGAAGTCCCTGTTGTGAAGGATTACCCGGATGTATTTCCCGAGGAATTACCAGGCATGCCACCAGACCGAGACATTGAGTTTTTGATAGAACTATTGCCAGGCACCGGACCAATATCGAAGAGACCATATCGGATGCCTGCAAATGAACTGGAGGAAAGTAAGAAGCAGATTAAGGAGTTACTGGAGAAAGGTTACATTCTACGAAGCTCGTCACCATGGGGAGCCCTAGTGCTCTTGGTTGATAAGAAGGATGGATCTTTGAGAATGGTTGTTGATTATCGAGCATTGAATGAAGTGATAATCAAGAACAAATACCCACTACCAATGATCAATGATTTGTTTGACCAACTGCAAGGAGCTAAAGTATTCTCCAAGATCGATCTGCGATCAGGATACCACCAGCTGAAGATCCGAGAACAGGATATACCTAAGACAAGTTTCACCACAAGGTATGGGCAATATGAGTACACGGTTATGTCATTTGGATTGACTAACACCCCTGCCTATTTCATGAGTATGATGAACAAGGTGTTCATGGAGTTTTTGGATAAGTTTGTTGTGGTATTCATTGATGATATTTTGGTGTACTCGAAGAATGAAGAACATAAGGAGCATTTGCGTTAAGTTCTTGAGAAGCTTAGGGAACATTAGTTGTATGCCAAGTTTAGCAAGTATGAATTTTGGTTGAAGGAAGTTGGATTTCTTGGAGATGTTATATCAGGAGAAGGTATAGCAGTAGACCCCACGAAGGTTCAGTCTGTCACTGAGTGGTTGGCACCCACCTCAGTTGGAGAGATCCACAGTTTTCTGGGACTCGTAGGATATTGCCGGAGGTTCATTGAGAATTTCTCCAAGATTGCGAAACCCATGACAGAGTTGTTGAAGAAGGACACCGATTTTAAATGGACCGACGATTGTGAGGCCAGTTTTCAGGAGTTGAAGAAATGTTTAGTTACAGCCCTAGTGCTGATTCTTCTGGACATGCACAAGAATTTCCAAGTGTATTGCGACACTTCTCTCTTTGGACTTGGAGGTGTACTGATGCAAGATGGAAGAGTTGTTTCATATGCCTCACGTCAGCTTCGACCTCATGAGTTGAATTATGCCACGCATGATTTGGAGTTAGCAGCCATAGTGCATGCGCTCAAGACTTGGAGACATTTTCTGAATGGAAATAGATGTGATGTGTGCATGGATCACAAGAGTTTGGAGTACATTTTCATGCAGAAGGAGCTGAATCTCAGGCAAAGGAGATGGTTGGAGCTTATAAAGGATTATGATATGAAGTTGCACTATCACCCAGGAAAGGCCAACGTCGTAGTAGATGCTTTGAGCCAAAAGAGTTATGCCAATACCCTCGTAAGCGGAGGCTTACCGCAGGAGTTAGTTGACGATCTCAAGGAACTTCGTTTGGAGATAGTTCCAAGAGCTTTTGTGGCAACAATGGAGGTTCAGTCTACGTTATTGGGAAAGATTCGAGAAGCTCAAAAGGAAGATAAGGAAATTGCTGAGATAAAGGAGAAGATGAGCAAGGGAAAAGCCAAGGGTTTCCGTGAGGATGAGCACGAGACCTTATGGTTTGAGGATCGTATATATGTGCCTGCTACCTCTTGAGCATGCGTTGGTTTTCCCATGAAGATGAAAGGGTGATGCAGCAAAGTAGCATAAGTATTTCCCTCAGTTTTTGAGAACCAAGGTATCAATCAAGTAGGAGACCACACGCAAGTCACCTCGTACCTACACAAACAAATAAGAACCTCGCAACCAACGCGATAAAGGGGTTATCAATCCCTTCACGGCCACTTGCAAGAGTGAGATCTGATAGAGATGATAATAATAATATAATTTTTTTTGGTATTTTTATGATATAAATTGAAAGTAAAGATTGCAAAATAAAATAGATTGGAAATTTGTATGATGGAAAATAGACTCGGGGGCCATAGGCTTCACTAGTGGCTTCTCTCAAGATAGCATAAGTATTACGACGGGTGAACAAATTACTGTCGAGCAATTGATAGAATTGAGCATAGTTATGAGAATATCTAGGTATGATCATGTATATAGGCATCACGTCCGTGACAAGTAGACCTACTCCTGCCTGCATCTACTACTATTACTCCACACATCGACCGCTATCCAGCATGCATCTAGATTATTAAGTTCATAAGAACGGAGTAACACTTTAAGCAAGATGACATGATGTAGAGGGATAAACTCATGCAATATGACATGAACCCCATCTTTTTATCCTCGATGGCAACAATACAATACGTGTCGTTCCCCCTACTATCACTGGGATTGAGCACCGCAAGATTGAACCCAAAGCTAAGCACTTCTCCCATTGCAAGAAAGATCAATCTAGTAGGCCAAACCAAACTGATAATTCAAAGAGACTTGCAAAGATAACCAATCATACATAAAAGAATTCAGAGAAGATTCAAATATTGTTCAAAGATAATCTTGATCATAAACCCACAATTCATCGGATCTCGACAAACACACCGCAAAAAGAGGTACATCGAATAGATCTTCAAGAGAATCGAGGAGAACTTTGTATTGAGATCCGAAGAGAGAGAAGAAGCCATCTAGCTAATAACTATGGACCCGAAGGTCTGAGGTAAACTACTCACACATCATCGGAGAGGCTATGGTGTTGATGTAGAAGCCCTCCGTGATCAAAGCCCCCTCCAGCGGAGCGCCGGAAAAGGCCCCAAGATGGGATCTCACAGGTACAGAAGGTTGCGTCGGTGGAATTAGGTTTTCGTGGTGCCCTTTGATGTTTTCAGGGTACATAGGTATATATAGGAGGAAGAAGTAGGTCGGTGGAGCCACGAGGGGCCCACGAGGGTGGAGGGCGCGCCCAGGGGTTAGGCGCCCCCTTCCTCATGGTTTCCTCGTTGGTTGCTTGACGTCCACTCCAAGTCCACTGGATCACGTTTGTTCCAAAAATCACGCTCCCGAAGGTTTCATTCCGTTTGGACTCCGTTTGATATTCTTTTTCTATGAAACACTGAAATAGGAAAAAAACCCAGCAATTTGGGCTGGGCCTCCGGTTAATCGGTTAGTCCCAAAAATAATATAAAAGCGTATAAATAAGCCCATTAAACATCTAAAGCAGAATATATAATAGCATGGAACAATAAAAAATTATAGATATGTTGGAGGCGTATCAAGCATTCCCACGCTTAATTCCTGCTCGTCCTCGAGTAGGTAAATGATAAAAACAGAATTTTTGATCTGGAATGCTTCCTAACATATTTTCAATGTAATTTTCTTTATTGTGGCATGAATTTTTAGATCCGAAAGATTCAAGAAGTTTAATATTGACATAAAAATAATAATACTTCAAGCATACTAACTAAGAAATCATGTCTTCTCAAAATAACATGGCCAAAGAAAGTTATCCCTACAAAATCATATGGTCTGGCTATGCTCTATCTTCATCACACAAAATATTAAATCATACACAACCCCGATGACAAGCCAAGCAATTGTTTCATACTTTTGATGTTCTCAAACTTTTTCAACTTTCACACAATACATGAGCGTGAGCCATGGACATATCACTATAGGTGGAATAGAATGGTGGTTGTGGAGAAGACAAAAAGGAGAAGATAGTCTCACATCAACTAGGCGTATCAACGGGCTATGGAGATACCCATCAATAGATATCAATGTGAGTGAGTAGGGATTGCCATGCAACGGATGCACTAGAGCTATAAGTGTATGAAAGCTCAACAAAAGAAACTAAGTGGCTGTGCATCCAACTTGCTTGCTCACGAAGACCTAGGGCAATTTGAGGAAGCCCATCATGATGAGGACATCAATACCATTGTTACACCCACGGCCCCTATTGTTACATATACTGGACCAATTACTAGAGCTCGCGCACGCCAATTAAATTACCAGGTACTTTCGTTTCTTGGTAATGATTCTAATGTTCATGAGATTATGATGCTGCCTAAATTGGATACATTTGTTTTGCTTACAAATGAAGGCCCTAGCTTGGAGAAGGATGAACATTGGAGCAAGAACACACATGGAGTTGATGGCATGCGCAAGGGGATCAAGAACGGAGTTACAAGTGATGATTTCAGGACTTTAAAGCCGCCATAAGAAGTGCATGAAGCCTTGGACGAAATATACAAGATGCCACTTCATAATATTCGTCCATAGGCTATTCTAGGTGCTGCGTCACCTTATTAATGGGCCAGGCCCATGTAATTTCGAAATACTTAAGTATAGGCTATTTTTAGAGTGCGTATGTGTGGGGAAACAAGAGTTAGGGTTGGTTTCGGACCCCACCCTCAAGGGCCACGAAATTCCCCCCTCTTCCTCCATATATACAGCCCTTAGGGCGTCGTTTAGACTTTGGGTTTTGTTTAGATCAAAAGCTCGCCATAGCTGCAACTTCGCGTACTTCATTTGTGTCCAACGACCAGACCAAGACGTCACAGAACCCCACCTTGATCAATAAAGCTTTCATCTTATATTCGCAATATCCAGATTGCAATCTCAGTTTCTTGCTTGTTCTTCGTTTGCTCGCAGGAAACAGACCCTCGTGGTCAGGTTGATCGTGCTCCGGCGTGGTCAATAACCCTCGGAAGTTGGTTTAGCGATTGCTAAGGCACGACGTCTCGCACGTTCGTAGTCGGATCGTCAAAGTCGACTCCCACAGAAAACGATAGCCACCATCTCATCGAAACATCGGGACCCTCGCCTCTATCAAGTGGTATCAGATTTCCAGGTTGCTCGGTGAGATTTTACAGTTTTTCGTAGATTAGATCGAGTCTGTTCTTCATACCTACAGTCCACTAAAAAGCCACAAAAACTTTTTTAGGGTTAGTTCATCATATCCGAACCAATCTGAAACTTTGCATAATCTTTTTAGGGTTTTTGCTTTGTTGAATTTGCGGTTGCATCGTCGTGTCAAGTTGCTGGTCTTAGAGTCTAGTCTTTTAGAGTTTCGAGTTCTGGTCATAAGTTGTCACGCCGCCGCCGTACCATCATCATCGCCCATCTACCACTTTTGCTTATCCGCCACCGCTCTGAATCCATATCCATATACCACCACCAATCCGTATCCATATACCACCACCAATCTGTATCCATATACCACCACCGCTACCATATACCACCACCGCTGCCATATACCACAACCATATATCCACCACCAATCCGAGTTCTTCTCATATTAGGTTTGTTCTTGAGATCAATCTAAATTCCAATTCGTGTTTCCTTGCCTGCGTAGGTCTCGGAAAAAAAAAGAGTCTGGAGACCCCCGGGCAGTTTTTAGGCCAAAATTTTCACGGGCAAAACTTTTTTTCCCTATCCTATTGTTAGGCTTTTCTGAGTCTTTTGAGCCACGTGCCATCATAGTGATTTTTTGTCGCACTTTTTCGTCGTCGCTGCCCTGATTTCCGAAAAAAGTGAAGAAAAAAATTCGTGCCCATCCTATCAGTTTGACGAGGGAAGAGTTTTGAGACACTCGCCATTATAGTGATTTTTCGGAAAAAAAAGAGGAGCGAAAAAAAAGGAGCGCAAAAATAAGAGCGAAAAAAATAGTTCCAGAGTGTGATTTTCCCTTATTTACGTGCAGCGCTGTGATTTTGTTAGTGTTCTAGGCTCGCGTCTCTAGCACGGTCTAGCCTAGGACCAGCACAGTACTGTCGTTGAGCGTTTGTTCAACTTTGCATCTCTGAATTGATTATTGCTGACCCTTTTTGCTACCATACTATAAGCCTTCCCAGCTCCACATACATCTACGTCGTGCGTTTGACTCTCCCTGGCAATCGCTCTATCCAAGCTTTTGAGAGTTTTGACTATAACGGTTGCCGATCACCACCTGCTGTTGGGTAAGAACTGGTAAGAATTTGAGATTTGCTTGACGAATTTGTGACACCCGCCACCACCACCACTTGTTAGTAGTCTGTAGGATCATATTCTTGTGTGTTTCTATTGCTGCTAACCATGCCAGGATCACAATCCGACGAGACTAACTGGGAGAACTTGACGAACAAGGAGCTTCATGATACGTTTCAGCAAATGATGAGTGTACAGGTGCAAGATGTGATAAACAGATTTGAAGAGGCCATGGAGAAGATAGATGGCATGGAGAAGACATTTGAAACAAAGCTCGATAACAAGTTTGCTGAATTGCTTTTGCGTTTTCCACCACCACCACCGGCTGCTCCTGCCACACCTCTGCAACAACAGCAACAACACCGACTACCTCTACGTCGGGAAACAGCCCTCCGCCAAGCGAGCCGTGTCCCTCTTCAGTCGGGCCAAACTGCTGGTGCTGCTGTTGATACTTCTGTGGCTCCTACTGCTGATGTGGAGGAGGAGGATTATGTGGGAGATTATGAGGATGAGGTTGATCAAAATCAGAACTACGTGCCACCACCAGCATAGCAACCACCAGGTCGTCCACATGCAAATAATGGCAATTGTAGGGCTCACCCTCAGGTACGAGATCATGACCATCTCCCTAAACTAAAATTGAATATTCCACCATTTGAGGGTAGATATGTTCCTGATATATATCTTACTTGGGAGTTAGAAACTGAACAGCGATTTACATGTTTACAATATCCCGAGGAGAGACGTGTTCCTACTGCTGTTTGTGCATTCACTAGTTTTGCATGTGTTTGGTGGTCTGAGCATTGTAGATTATTTCCTATTCCGGCTACTTGGGCTACTTTGAAAACTGCTATGCGTACTCGTTGGGTTCCACCATATTATCAACGTGAATTACTTCAAAAATTGCAGCGCTTAAGACAGGGGAAAATTTTTGTAGAAGAATATTATCAGGAATTACAAACTGGCATGATTAGATGTGGTATTGTTGAGGAGAATGAAGCTATGCTTGCACGTTTTATGGGTGGATTAAATAGAGATATTCAGACGATTCTAGAGTATAAGGAGTATACTAATATCACTCGTTTATTCCATCTTGCTTGTAAAGCTGAACGTGAAGTGCAGGATCGACAGGCATTGGCGCGGACTAACTTTTCTGCAGGTCGACCTTCATAATGGACACCACGTGCATCATCTACTTCCACACATTCTGCTACACCGGCGCCTCCGTCGGCTGCCACCTCCAACCGTGATACAATAAAGCAGGCACAATCACCACTATCTGCCAAGAGCACACCTTCTGGGCCTACAAAGAGCTCTTCTTCATCCATGGCATCAACAGGGCAAACACATGATATTATTTGTCGACATTGCAAGGGTGGAGGTCATTATGCGAGAGAATGCCCATCTAAGCGTGTGATGATTGTTACTGAGGATGGTGGGTATGAGTCTGCTAGTGACTATGATGAGGCGACTTTGGCTCTTATTACATGTGACGAACACGGTGGAGACGATTCTGATCATGAGACGCAATACATGGCTCCTGAAGATGCTGACAGGTATGAATGTTTAGTTGCTCAATGTGTTTTGAGTGTGCAGGTTACACAAGCTGAGCAAAATCAGAGGCATAATTTGTTCCATACGAAGGGAGTTGTAAAGGAACGTTCTATTCGCGAGATCATAGATGGAGGGAGCTGCAATAACTTGGCTAGCATGGAGATGGTGGAGAAGCTATCTCTCACCACAAGACCACATCCACATCCTTACTACATCCAATGGTTCAACAACAGCGACAAGGTTAAGGTAACACGTACTGTTCGTGTGCATTTTAGTATCTCTACATATGCTGATTATGTTGATTGTGATGTCGTACCTATGCAAGCATGTTCCTTATTACTTGGTAGACCATGGCAATTTGATAAAACTTCTGTACACCATGGTAGAAACAATCAGTATACTCTTGTTCATAAGGATAAAAATATTACTTTGCTTCCTATGACTCCTCATTCCATTTTGAAAGATGATATTAATAGAGCTAATAAAGCAAAACAGGAGAAAAATAAGAGTGAAAATCAGATTGTGGCAAAAGAATTTGTGCAACAAATGAAGCCTAATAATAAACCATCTACTGTTGCTTCAGAAATTAAATTGAAAAGTGCATGTTTACTTGCCACCAAATCTGATATTGATGAGCTAGATTTCAGCAAATCTGTTTGCTATGCCTTTGTGTGCAAAGAGGCATTATTTTCATTCGAGTACGTGCCTTCCTCTTTGCCCCCTGCTGTCACTAACATTTTGCAGGAGTTCGCTGACGTCTTTCCACAAGACGTGCCACCGGGATTACCACCTATTCGAGGGATTGAGCATCAAATTGACTTAATTCCCGGTGCTTCGCTACCCAACCGTGCACCATACCGTACCAATCCAGAGGAGATGAAGGAGATTATGCATCAAGTACAAGAACTGCTCGACAAAGGTTATATACGCGAATCCCTTAGTCCTTGTGCTGTTCCTATCATTTTAGTGCCGAAAAAGGATGGTACGTCGCGTATGTGCGTTGATTGTAGAGGCATAAATAATATTACTATTCGTTATCGTCATCCTATTCCTAGGCTCGATGATATGCTTGATGAATTGAGTGGCTCTACAATATTCTCCAAAGTTGATTTGCATAGTGGATACCATCAAATTCGTATGAAATTGGGAGATGAATGGAAAACAGCATTTAAAACTAAGTTTGGATTATATGAGTGGTTAGTCATGCCTTTTGTGTTAACTAATGCACCTAGTACTTTCATGAGGTTAATGAACGAAGTTTTATGTGCTTTCATTGGACGATTTGTGGTAGTTTACTTTGATGACATATTGATTTATAGCAAATCTTTGGAGGAACATTTGGAACATTTACGTGCTGTTTTTATTGCTCTATGTGATGCACGTTTGTTTGGAAACCTCAGAAAGTGCACCTTTTGCACTGACCGAGTATCTTTTCTTGGCTATGTTGTTACTCCACAGGGAATTGAAGTTGATAAAGCCAAGATTGAAGCTATTGAGAGTTGGCCGCAGCCCAAAACAGTCACACAAGTGAGGAGTTTCCTTGGCCTCGCTGGTTTCTATAGGCGTTTTGTGAGAGATTTCAGCACCATTGCTGCACCTCTCAACGAGCTTACAAAGAAGGATGTGCCTTTTGTTTGGGGTATCGCACAGGAAGAAGCCTTCACGGTATTGAAAGATAAGTTGACACATGCTCCTTTACTCCAACTTCCTAATTTCAATAAGACTTTTGAGCTTGAATGTGATGCTAGTGGAATTGGATTAGGAGGTGTGTTATTACAAGATGGAAAACCTGTTGCATACTTTTCTGAAAAATTGAGTGGGCCTAGTCTGAACTATTCTACTTATGATAAAGAATTATATGCTCTTGTTCAGACCTTAGAAACATGGCAACATTATTTATGGCCCAAGGAATTTGTTATACATTCTGATCATGAATCTTTGAAACACATTAAAAGTCAAGCAAAACTGAACCGTAGACATGCTAAATGGGTTGAATTCATTGAGACTTTCCCTTATGTCATTAAATACAAGAAGGGTAAAGAAATGTTATTGCTGATGCCTTGTCTCGTCGTTATACTATGCTTTCACAACTTGACTTTAAAATATTTGGTTTGGAGACCATCAAAGATCAATATGTTCATGATGCTGAATTTAAAGATGTGTTGCAGAATTGTAAGGAAGGGAGAACTTGGAACAAGTTCGTTCTTAACGATGGATTTGTGTTTCGTGCTAACAAGCTATGCATTCCAGCTAGCTCCGTTCGTCTTTTGTTGTTGCAGGAGGCGCATGGAGGAGGATTAATGGGACACTTTGGCGTCAAGAAGACGGAGGATATACTTGCTACACATTTCTTTTGGCTAAAGATGAGACGGGATGTTGAGCGTTTTGTTGCTCGCTGCACTACATGTCAAAGAGCTAAGTCACGACTCAATCCTCATGGTTTATATATGCCTTTGCCTGTACCTAGTGTTCCTTGGGAGGATATATCTATGGACTTTGTTTTAGGTTTACCTCGAACAAAGAAGGGGAGGGATAGCATATTTGTTGTCGTGGATAGGTTCTCGAAAATGGCACACTTTATACCATGTCATAAAAGCGATGATGCTGTTAATGTTGCTGATTTGTTCTTTCGTGAAATTATTCACTTACATGGTGTGCCAAATACTATTGTTTCAGATCGTGATACTAAATTTCTTAGCCACTTTTGGAGATGTTTATGGGCTAAGTTGGGGACTAAGCTGCTTTTTAGTACTACTTGTCACCCCCAAACTGATGGACAAACTGAAGTAGTCAATAGAACATTGTCTACTATGCTTAGGGCTGTTTTGAAGAATAACAAGAAAATGTGGGAAGAATGCTTTCCTCATATTGAATTTGCTTATAATCGTTCATTGCATTCTACTACTAAGATGTGCCCTTTTGAAATTGTGTATGGTTTCCTACCTCGTGCACCTATTGATTTGTTGCCTCTTCCATCTTCAGAGAAGGTTAATTTTGATGCTAAAGAACGTTCTGAATTGATTTTAAAAATGCATGAGTTAACTAAGGAAAACATTGAGCGTATGAATGCTAAATATAAACTTGCTGGAGATAAGGGTAGAAAACATGTTGTGTTTGAGCCTGGAGATCTTGTTTGGTTACATTTGCGTAAAGATAGATTTCCTAATCTGCGCAAATCAAAGTAATGCCACGTGCTGATGGTCCTTTTAAGGTGTTAGAGAAAATAAATGATAATGCATATAAACTTGAGCTACCTGTAAATTTTGGGGTTAGTCCACTTTTAACATTGCAGATTTGAAGCCTTATTTGGGTGAGGAAGATGCGCTTCCGTCGAGGACGACTTCATTTCAAGAAGGGGAGGATGATGAGGACATCAATACGATTGTTACACCCACAGCCCCTACTGTTACATATACTGGACCAATTACTAGAGCTCGCGCACGCCAATTAAATTACCAGGTACTTTCGTTTCTTGGTAATGATTCTAATGTTCATGAGATTATGATGCTGCCTAAATTGGATACATTTGTTTTGCTTACAAATGAAGGCCCTAGCTTGGAGAAGGATGAACATTGGAGCAAGAACACACATGGAGTTGATGGCATGCGCAAGGGGATCAAGAACGGAGTTACAAGTGATGATTTCAGGACTTTAAAGCCGCCATAAGGAGTGCATGAAGCCTTGGACGAAATATACAAGATGCCACTTCATAATATTCGTCCATAGGCTATTCTAGGTGCTGCATCACCTTATTAATGGGCCAGGCCCATGTAATTTCGAAATACTTAAGTATAGGCTATTTTTAGAGTGCGTATGTGTGGGGAAACAAGAGTTAGGGTTGGTTTCGGACCCCACCCTCAAGGGCCACGAAATTCCCCCCTCTTCCTCCATATATACAGCCCTTAGGGCGTCGTTTAGACTTTGGGTTTTGTTTAGATCAAAAGTTCGCCATAGCTGCAACTTCGCGTACTTCGTTTGTGTCCAACGACTAGACCAAGACGTCACAGAACCCCACCTTGATCAATAAAGCTTTCATCTTATATTCGCAATATCCAGATTGCAATCTCAGTTTCTTGCTTGTTCTTAGTTTGCTCGCAGTAAACAGACCCTCGTGGTCAGATTGATCATGCTCTGGCGTGGTCAATAACCCTCGGAAGTTGGTTTAGCGATTGCTAAGGCGCGACGTCTCGCACGTTCATAGTCGGACCGTGAAAGTCGACTCCCACAGAAAACGATAGCCACCATCTCATCGAAACATCGGGAACCTCGCCTCTATCACATCATTGGAATATACAAGCCAAGTTCTATAATGTAAAATTCCCACTAGTTTATGAAAGTGACAACATAGGAGACTATCTATCATGAAGATCACGGTGCTACTTCGAAGCACAAGTGTGGAAAAAGGATAGTAACATTGTCCCTTTTCTCTGTTTCTCTCTTTTTTTATTTGGGCCTTCTTTGTTTTGGCCTCTTTTCCTTTTTTTATTTTTTGTCCGGAGTCTCATCCTGACTTGTGGGGGAATCATAGTCTCCATCATCCTTTCCTCATTGGTACAATGCTCTAATAATGATGATCATCACACTTCTTTTTTACTTACAACTCAAGAATTACAACTCAATACTTAGAACAAAATATGACTCTATGTGAATGCCTCCGGCGGTGTACCGGGATATGCAATGAATCAAGAGTGACATGTATGAAAAAATTATGAAAGGTGGCTTTGCCACAATTACGATGTCAATTACATGATCATGCATGGTAATATGATAATGATGAAGCGTGTCATAACAAACGGAACGGTGGAAAGTTGCATGGAAATATTATCACGGAATGGCTATGGAAATGCCATAATAGGTAGGTATGGTGGCTGTTTTGGGGAAGGTATATGGTGGGTGTATGATACTGGCGAAAAGTGCGCACTAATAGAGAGGCTTGCAAATGTGGAAGGGTGAGGGTGCGTATAATCCATAGACTCAACATTAGTCATAAAGAACTCACATACTTATTGCAAACATCTATTAGTTATCGAAACAAAGTACTACGCGCATGCTCCTAGGGGTATAGATTGGTAGGAAAAGACCATCGCTCGTCCCCGACCGCCACTCATAAGGAAGACAATCAATAAATAAATCAAGCTCCGACTTCATCACATAACGGTTCACCATACGTGCATGCTACGGGAGTCACAAACTTCAACACAAGTATTTCTCAAATTCACAAGTACTCAACTAGCATGACTCTAATATCACCATCTCCATATCTCAAAACAATTATCAAGTATCAAACTTCTCATAGTATTCAATGCACTTATATGAAAGTTTTTATTATGCCTAAAAGAAAATTACCATGCTGTTCTAAAGGACTCTCAAAATAATATAAGTGAAGCATGAGAGGTCAACTATTTCTATAAAATAAAACCACCACCGTGCTCTAAAAGATATAAGTGAAGCACTAGAACAAAAACTATATAGCTCAAAAGATATAAGTGAAGCACATAGAGTATTCTAATAAATTCCGATTCATGTGTGTCTCTCTCAAAAGGAGTGTACAAAAAGTATTATTGTGGTAAACTAAAAATCAAAGATTCAAATCATACAAGACACTCCAAGCAAAACACATATCATGTGGTGAATAAAAATATAGCTCCAAGTAAAGTTACCGATGAACGAAGACAAAAGAGGGGATGCCTTCCGGGACATCCCCAAGCTTAGGCTTTTTGGTGTCCTTGGATTTTACCTTAGGGTGCCTTGGGAATCCCCAAGCTTAGGCTCTTGCCACTCCTTGTTCCATAATCCATCAATTCTTTACCCAAAACTTGAAAACTTCACAACACGAAACTTAACAGAAAATCTCGTGAGCTCTGTTAGCGAAAGAAAACAAAACACCACTTCAAGGTACTGTAATGAACTCATTATTTATTTATATTGGTGTTAAACCTACTGTATTCCAACTTTTATATGGCTTATAAACTCCATTACTAGCCATTGATTCATCAAAATAAGCAAACAACACACGAAAAACAGAATCTGTCAGAAAACAGAACAGTCTGTAGTAATCTGTGTAAAACGCATACTTATGGAATCCCAAAAATTCTAAAATAAATTTCTTGACGTGAGGAATTTCTCTATTAATAATATTAGAAAAGAATTAACTAAATATCACTCTTCAATAAAAATGGCAGCAATTCTCGCGAGCACTAAAGTTTCTACTTTTTTAGAGCAAGATCAAAAAGACTTTCCCCAAGTCTTCCCAACGGTTCTACTTGGCACAAACACTAATTAAACACAAAAAACACAATAAAAACAGAGGCTAGATAAATTATTTATTACTAAACAGGAACAAAAAGAAAGGAATACAAATAAAATTAGGTTGCCTCCCAACAAGCGCTATCGTTTAACGCCCCTAGCTAGGCATAAAAGCGAGGATAGATCTAGGTATTGCCATCTTTGGTAGGCAATCCATAAGTGGCTCTCATAATAGATTCATATGGTAATTTAATTTTCTTTCTAGGGAAGTGTTCCATGCCTTTCCTTAACGGAAATTGGAATCTAATATTCCCTTCCTTCATATCAATAATTTCACCAATCGTTCTAAGGAAAGGTCTACCAAGAATAATAGGACATGAAGAATTGCAATCTATATAAAGAACAATGAAATCTACGGGCACATAATTCCTATTTGCAACAATTAGAACATCTTTAATTCTTCCCATAGGTTTCTTAATAGTGGAATCCGCAAGGTGCAAGTTCAAAGAACAATCATCAAATTCACGGAAACCTAGCAAATCACACAAAGTTTTTGGGATCGTGGAAACACTAGCACCCAAATCACACAAAGCATAGCATTCATGACCTTTAATTTTAATTTTAATTGTAGGTTCCCACTCATCGTAAAGTTTTCTAGGGATAGAAACTTCCAACTCAAGTTTTTGTTCGTAAGATTGCATTAAAGCATCAACAATATGTTTAGTAAAAGCTTTATTTTGACTATAAGCACGAGGAGAATTTAGCACCGATTCCAACAAAGAAATACAATCTATCAAAGAGCAATTATCATAATTAAATTACTTGAAATCCAAGATAGTGGATTCGTTGCTATCTAAAGTTTTAACCTCTTCAATCCCACTTTTACCAATTTTTGCATCAAGATCTAAAAACTCCGTATTTTTGGGATGCCTTCTAACTAAAGTTGACTCATCTCCAGTGCCATCATTATAAGTATTCATATTGCAAAACAAGGATTTAATAGGGGACACACCAATCACTTTTAGATCTTCATCCTTATTATCATGAAAACTAGAAGAACACACTTTCACAAAGCAAGCCTTTTTTGCACGCATCCTAGCAGTTCTTTCCTTGCACTCATCAATGGAAATTCTCATGGCTTTGAGAGACTCATTGATATCATGCTTAGGTGGAATAGATCTAAGTTTCAAAGAATCAACATCAAGAGAATTTCTATCCACGCTCCTAGCCAACTCATCAATCTTAAGCATTTTTTCTTCAATAAAAGCATTGAAACTCTTTTGCAAACTAAAAAATTTCTTTAATACTAGATTAAAAATTAGAGGGCATCTTATTATAATTTACATAAGAATTGTTGTAGGAATTACCATAATTATTAGAGGAATTACTAGGAAACGGCCTAGAATTAAAATTACCTCTATACGCATTGTTACCAAAATTGTTCCTACCAACAAAATTCTCATCCATAGATTCATTATTATTCTCAATTAAAGTAGACAAAGGCATATCATTGGGATCAGTAGGAGTACTCTTATTAGTAAACAATTTCATAAGTTCATCCATCTTTCCACTCAAAACATTAATCTCTTCAATTGCATGCACCTTTTTACTAGTAGATCTTTCAGTGTGCCATTGAGAATAACTAACCATAATATTATCGAGGAGTTTGGTAGCTTCTCCTAAAGGGATTTCCATAAAAGTGCCTCCCGCAGCCGAATCTAAAAGATTTCTAGAAGCAAAATTCAATCCGGCAAAGAAATTTTGTATAATCATCCACAATTTCAAACCATGTGTAGGGCAATTACGTATCATTAATTTCATCCTCTCCGAAGATTGTGCAACATGCTCATGATCAAGTTGCTTAAAATTCATAATACCGTTTCTAAGAGAGATGATCTTAGCGGGAGGAAAATACATAGAGATAAAAGCATCTTTGCAGTTATTCCATGAATCAATACTATTTTTAGGCAAAGACGAAAACCAAGCTTTAGCATGATTTCTAAGCGAAAACGGAAATAGCTTAAGTTTAACAATCTCATTATCTACATCTTTCTTTTTTTGCATATCACACAAATCAACAAAGGTGTTTCGACGGGTAGCGACATCTTCACTAGGAAGGCCAGAAAACGGATCTTTCATGACAAGATTCAGCAAAGCATTATTAATTTCACATGATTCAGCATCGGTAAGAGGAGCAATCGGAGTGCTAATAAAATCATTATTGTTGGTATTGGAAAAGTCACACAATTTAGTATTATCTTGAGCCATCGTGACAAGCAAGCAATCCAACACACAAGCAAACAAGCGAAGAAAAAGCGAATGGAAAGAGAGGGCGAAAGGAAAAGAGGGCGAATAAAATGGCAAGGGTGAAGTGGGGTAGAGGAAAACGAGAGGAAAATGGCAAATAATTTAATGCGAAGGGTAAGAGTTGTGATTGATACTTGGTATGTCTTGACTTGGCGTAGATCTCCCCGGCAACAGCACTAGAAATCCTTCTTTCTACCTCTTGAGCATGCGTTAGTTTTCCCTTGAAGAGGAAAGGGTGATGCAGCAAAGCAGCGTAAGTATTTCCCTCAGTTTTTGAGAACCAAGGTATCAATCTAGTAGGTGACCACGCGTGAGTCACCTCGTACCTACACAAACAAAAAAGAACCTCGCAACCAATGCAATAAAGGGGTTGTCAATCCCTTCACGGCCACTTGCAAGAGTGAGATATAGTAGAGATGATAATAATAAGATAAATATTTTTGGTATTTTTATGATATAAATTGAAAGTAAAGATTGCAAAATAAAATAGACTGGGAACTTGTATGATGGAAAATAGACCCGGGGCCATAGGTTTCACTAGCGGCTTCTCTCAAGATAGCATAAGTATTACGGTGGGTGAACAAATTACCGTCAAGTAATTGATAGAATTAAGCATAGTTATGAGAATATCTAGGTACGATCATGTATATAGGTATCACGTCCGTGACAAGTAAACCGACTCCTACCTGCATCTATTACTATTACTCCACACATCGACCGCTATCCAGCATGCATCTAGAGTATTAAGTTCATAAGAACGGAGTAACGCTTTAAGCAAGATGACATGATGTAGAGGGATAAACTCATGCAATATGATATAAACCCCATCCTTTTATCCTCGATGGCAACAATACAATACGTGTCGTTTCCCCTACTGTCACTGGGATCGAGCACCGCAAGATTGAACCCAAAGCTAAGCACTTCTCCCATTGCAAGAAAGATCAATCTAGTAGGCCAACCAAACTGATAATTCGAAGAGACTTGAAAAGATAACCAATCATACATAAAAGAATTCAGAGAAGATTCCAATATTGTTCATAGATAATCGTGATCATAAACCCATAATTCATCAGATCTCGACAAACACACCGCAAAAAGAGCTACATCGAATAGATCTCCAAGAGAATCGAGGAGAACTTTGTATTGAGATCCAAAGAGAGAGAAGAAGCCATCTAGCTAATAACTATGGACCGAAAGGTCTGAGGTAAACTACTCACACATCATCGGAGATGCTATGGTGTTGATGTAGAAGCCCTCCGTGATCAATGCCCCCTCCGACAGAGCACCGAAAAAGGCCCCAAGATGGGATCTCACGGGTACAGAAGGTTGCGGCGGTGGAATTAGGTTTTCATGGTGCCCTTTGATGTTTTCAGGGTACGTAGGTATATATAGGAGGAAGAAGTAGGTCGGTGGATCCACGAGGGTCCACAAGGGTGGAGGGCGCGCCCAGGGGGATAGGCGCCCCCTACCTCGTGGCTTCCTCGTTGGTTGTTGGACGTCCACTCCAACTCCTCTGGATCATGTTTGTTCCAAAAATCACGCTCCCAAAGGTTTCATTCCGTTTGGACTCCGTTTGATATTCTTTTTCTTCAAAACACTGAAATAGGCAAAAAAACAGCAATTTGGGCTGGGCCTCCGGTTAATAGGTTAGTCCCAAAAATAATATAGAAGTGTATAAATAAGCCCATTAAACATGCAAAACAGAATATATAATAGCATGGAATAATCAAAAATTATAGATACGTTGGAGACGTATCAGTGCCCAATAATGGTGAGACCAGGAAGTTAATACTTCAGGAAGCTCATGACTCGCCATACTCGATTCACCCCGGAAACACCGAGATGTATTTGGAGATGAAGGAAAATTTCTGGTGGACAGGAATGAAGAAGGATATTTCCGAGTATGTAGCAGTATGCGATGTATGTCAGACAGTGAAGGCAGAACAAACGAAGCCAGCAGGATTATTACAGCCTATGCCGATACCTGAATGGAAGTGGGACAAGCTTGGCATGGATTTTATCACCGGATTACCCAGGACCCGATCAGGGTATGATTCAATCTGGGTAGTAGTTGATCGCTTAATGAAAGTAGCTCACTTTATTCCAGTGAAAACCACCTATACAAGCGCGAAGTTGGCCAAGATATATATGACCAGGATCATATGTCTGCATGGAGTTCCGAGGACCATCATATCAGATAGAGGGACACAGTTTACCTCGAAGTTTTGGAATCAATTGCACCAGACCCTGGGTACTAGGCTAGAGTTCAGTACAGCCTTTCACCCGCAGACAGATGGACAGACCGAGAGAGTCAATCAGATTCTAGAGGACATGTTGAGAGCTTGTGCGCTAGATTATGGATCTAGTTGGGATGACAATTTACCTTATGCAGAGTTCTCATACAACAACAGTTATCAGGCTAGTTTTAAGATGGCACCTTTTGAAGCTTTGTATGGAAGGAGGTGTAGGACACCGTTAATGTGGGATGAAGTTGGAGACAGTCAGTTGTTTGGAACAGATTTGATCAAAGAGTCTAAAGAGAAGGTTAAGTTAATTCAAGATAGACTGAAGATAGCTCACTCTAGGCAGAAGAGTTATGCCGATACTAAACTTAAGGAGGTAGTCTACGAAATTGGAGATAGAGCATATCTTCGAGTGTCACCACTGCGAGGAGTTAAATGATTTGGAGTTAAGGGAAAGTTAACCCCGAGATTTGCATGACCATACTGAGTTCTGGAATGTACGGGAGAGGTTGCCTACAAGTTGGAGTTACCTGAAGGACTGTCAGGAGTTCATGATATGTTTCATGTTTCCCAGTTGAAGAAGTGCCATGCAGAGATGGCCGATATTCCACAAAGAGATACAGTGCCCCTGGAAGCAATTCAGTTGGAGAGTGATTTAACCTACGAGGAGAAGCCCGTCAAGATTCTTGAGTTTGCCAGCAGAGTTATAGGCAGCAAGGTTATCAAGTTTTGCAAAGTTCAGTGGAGCCACCATACCGAGGATAAGCCACCTAGGAACGAGAGGAAGATCTACGGAAAGACCACCCGCACCTATTTTCTAGCCAACCCGAATCTCGAGGGCGAGATTCATCTTAAGGGGGTTAGGTTTGTAACATCCCAAATTTTCAATTTGGATGTTATACATAGGTCATCATATGCATATTTTGCATTTTGTTGTGATCCTAGAAATCCTAAGCAACTCAAGGACCCACGGAGAGAGTTGGGGATTTCATTTATTTTCATATTTGAATTTTCTCAAATTTGAAAATAGGATCAATTGGATTTTAATAATTTTTCTCTCCGTAATATTTACAGTATTAAAATAAGTGAGTGGAGATAAAATGACTTCTCCAAAATAAGAGGGGAATATTGGAGGAAAAATGTTAAAATCAAATGAATATTTTTATTTGGAATTTTATTGCTATTTTATTTGAATTAGAAAAATATGCATTTATGAAAATTTCATTTTTTAGGCCAGAAAAATGTTCACTTTGTTCCAAATATTTTATTTAGACAGTGAAATTTTTTTTTGGCATTTTTAGAAAATATATATATTTTATAAGGGTTTTTGTTTTTTTCGACGGAATTTTTTTTAAACTTCCCGCCCGACAAGGCCGGAGGCCCAGCCGAGCAGGCCGGCCCGCAGCCACGCCCCCACCTCCTCCGACTTGGGACAGGAGTCCCAAGCGCGCCCGCCGCCGCCGTGTCCGGCCTAGACACGGGCATCGCCACCCCTCCCGCAAGACCCGCCGCCTCCCCCTTCCCCCTTTAAATAGCGACCCCGGGGCCCCCCTTGGACCCCGAGCCAGCCGCCGCTCCCGCCCTTAGCCACCGCCGCCTGCAACCCGCGCCGCCCCATCGCCTCGCCGTTGCTCCGCCGCCGCCGTGCCGTCGCCCCACCCCGCCG
>NC_041392.1:363237871-363258250 GCF_002162155.2 Triticum dicoccoides
GGATCCCCGCCTCGTAGGATCTCACCTCGCCGCCGTCGGTTTTTCTCAAGGAACCGGTAAAAACTGCCGCCATCATAGGTTTTTTTGGTTTTTTGTTTTGGATCGGTTAGATATATTTTTTTCTTCGGTTCTGCTATTTAGCGAACGTTCATCCGAACGTTTCTGTTCGCAAACACGTTCATTCGTTTGTCTCTGATAACGAACGTTCGTTCGTTTGTCTTTTTTTTTTTCGGCCAGGGACCTATCCATGACTATTTTTATCGCAGATTAGCCCCTGATCTTCAAACGCTCGTTACTTTTTAACCGTTTGTCCAAATTCAGTGAAACCAACGCCCAAATCTTCGTCTCGAACCCCTCTTTCCAGTTAATCAACTTGAACATGGTTTTGACAAATTAATATTTGGTTTCAAACACATTTGAATTTGAAATTCTTTTGATCGTAGTTTGAGTTTCATAGCTCCGATTTGATTGATTCTTTTTGCAAATTGAAGCACTTCAGTTGAACTTTTGGTTTGGACTTTCTCATCTAAGTTTTACCCATGAACCTATGCTTGAGTGCTTATGTATGCTATTGTTTGTTTGCGATAGAATTTCCGGAGTGCGAAGCGTGCTAGTACGAGTCTCTAGGGTTTACAGATCGTCAGCAAGGCAAGTAACACTATGAACATACCCCTTCATTACCTAGGTTTTATGCATTAGTTTCAACCCTCAAACATTGCATGAGTAGGATCTGCTTAACATGTGGGTTTTGGGAAGTAGATGATGAGGTAGAACCTATTGCCCTTTTTTATATCAAACCTTGGGGGTTACTTCTATGTTATGCTTATACTGCTATGCTATGCCCGTAGACGTGGTTTGGTTGAGTGTATCCATGAGAGATGTGAGAGTTGTTAAATAATGGTTAACTTAAGGTGGCTACTTTAATACACATCTGGGTGGATTGGTTGAGGCACCCTGGAGCACCCAGTGGTTGTTTGGGCACCTAGAGCAATCCAGAGCTTTCCTGGGATATCGCGGAGTACCTGTGTGATCATCCTATGGTTCGCCACCCAGGCTCAAAGGGATCATAAGATTATTCATGCTAGAAACTTCCGTGTGCATCCACAAGCCATTATGGGGTCTCGCATAGTTGAGTAAGTCGTGGGAAACCTTTCCATGATGGGCTAGCAGACATAGGGGATTGTAGGTGTACTGGCTTATCTATTGGTTAAGGGAACCTCTTCGGAAAGACTGTGTCTCGGTCATCCGTTTCTCAAACATCATGTAGTGCGAGAAATTCAATGGAGGAGATCGCGTCTTGTGGAGAAAAGTGCGCAAACCTCTGCAGAGTGTATAAACTAATCATGGTTAGCCGTGTCCCCAGTTATGGACATCTTGAGTTTCTGGTACTTGAATTATTATATTGATCTCATCACTCTTAATTAATGTTGTTGGGTTGTTAATTACTTGTTAATTGGGATTGAGTTGGAGGAACCTTCTCAATGTTTATCAACCAACTTTGTAGTTAAATTTTTTTTATTCCTTTGGAGTAGGGAAAAATTGGCTTTACGCAAACATGATAACCATAGAGCCTCCACCAGCCATATATGCATGTAGTGATAGCAGCTATTCTTGTTCATTGCTCTACAGTGTTATTTTGCCAGCATATTCCATGTGCTGACCCGTTTCGGGCTGCAACGTATTATGTTGCAGACTTTTCAGACGAAGAGTAAGGTGCGCTAGGTCGTTGTTTTGCACTCAGCTATGCCATTGGAGTTGATGGACTCACTTTTGCCTTCGAAGCCTTCCATTGTTATCTTCATTAGATGGCCTTCAGCCATATTATTGTAATAAGTACTCTCTTTGAGATATTCGATGTAATAAGTGTGTGATTGCACTCTGTTATAAACCCTTCAAGTATTGTGTGTGTCAGCATTACCGATCCAGGGATGACACTTATGCATAGAGATTTGACCGTTTGAGGTTGGATCACTACAGTTAGAGGGACAAACAATGAGTTCGTCTCACTATCATTGTGGCAGTTCTTTCTAGCATCAGTGTTGTCACCCTGAAAGAGAAACAAGTAGGTAGATAACAGGTTTTGCACGTATAAGCATGAGTGCTGCCAATTCATCTCATTTCTTTGTCAGAAATAAAGAGACACAATTTACAATAGCATTAACATAATCAACATTGTTCATAGTTAAGACGGCAAGAAATGGCATTGTGCAAGAGCGGCCAGCTTCACCAGACCACTGGATTATAGATCAAGAACACAAGCATACATGTAGGTCTAAACAACATATAAGCATGAATGGTGAGTGTACTGTCAATTTATAAAATTTCAGATTGGTAAATAAAGAGACACGATTTAAATAACATTAATATAATATGGCATTGTTCATAGTTGAGACATAGCAGGATATGACATTGTGCTGTTGTCTGTTGTTGGTAGTTTCACCACATCACTGGATTACAGATCAAAAACACAAGCATACACATAGTGCTAAAGAAGATAACTTTTTATATTTAGTTTAATTTACATGGTATGAATAAGGAACTAGGTTGTACAACTAAAGACTGAAATTGAGAAGGACAAAATTATGTTTATGTACTTCTTCTTTATAAACTTCGAATAGGCAATTTGATGCAGACGACAAAAATAAACAACATTTGCACTCATAGCTATCCAAATATACACAACAAAGTTTAAAGGCTCGAGGAGGAAAAACTTACATTAGTAGTGAAGACATGCTCTATTAATCCCTTGTCCATATTGATGGGGGGGGGGGATTCGAGAAGTTTACCGCACACTCTTCTTCAAGAGCATTTCCTTTATTCTATATTTTGTTAAGAGTAAGTATAGATGTGAAAATATAGGAACAAATGGCGATTATTTAACCTAAGATGCAGAGTACAAATGTAAATACAACATATAGGCAAAAGGCACTAACAAGAGCAATGCGGAGCTAAACTACTTTAGTAACATTGGTTTTATTCAATATTTTGGCAAGAGTAAATGTAGATCTGATATGTAGAAAATGGAGGGCAAGGGAAAATAATCTGCAAAGTGTACAAGAAGAACTAGCTGAGAAATATAAGTACAGTGATGAAGGACATCAGATACTTACAAGAACAATGCAGAACTAAATTTCTTCATAAGCATTGGTTTTATTCTACATTAATTTATGCATTAATATAGATATGATAATTTGGAGCGAACAGTGGATAAGCAAGCTATAATGCACAATGATGTCACATAATCCACCAGGTATGAATGTAAGGACAACGATAGGACAATAGGTACTCACAAGAGCAAAGTAGCGACCAACATAGTTGTGATATCCTAGGTTTTGCGGCGCTGGTTCTATCGCCAATATACGTCGGGTGCTATGTGATTTCTCTGGCAGCACCACCTTTTTCATGGACTTTGCTTGTATCCCTTCAGGTTCTGCAATCACCCTCTTCCTTTTGGATGTCTGAAACACAAGAATAGCTGATGTAGGGTAGAACCCTAATCGCCCGATCTTTCAAGAAAGGAGCGCATCCCGCGAAGAACGCGAATAACACGAGGATGGAAACAAGGGGAAAAACACGAGGGGAACACAAGAGAACACTCAAACCAACAAGAATGATCACACATGTGCTAGATCCACGAGTACATAAGAGAAGATACATGATCCACGGACAACTAAGGATGATACAAGGTAGCCGGTCTTCTCCGTGAGGAGGTCTTGAATCCACAGGGGGATCTTCCCTTAGAAAGGGGGCTTGAATCCAAAGGGATCTTCTCCGAAGAGGCCGCAGTCTCTCACACGGAGGAGATCCGATATGGATGAGCGTAGCTCTATCTCTCAAATGAGCTAAACCAACGCTAACCCTAGAAAGGAGGAGGTGGAGGAGTATATATAGTTTAGGTCCACGAAGGGGTAAGTGAGGGGTGAAAGGGTACATGGGCTTCGGCCCGAGTGTCTGCGCGGAGGTAGGGCCGGAAGTTCCGGGGACGGCCGGAAGGTCTGGGCGCCGGAGGTTCCGGGCGAAGGTTCGGCCAAGGTCCGGGCTATCCAGAGAGTTGGCACACTCTCGGACGGCTTCGATGCGTCGGGGCCGGAAGTTCCGGGCAGCGGCCGGAAGTTCTGGGCATTCCAGAAACTTGTCTAGGCTTCTTCTTCCTTCTCTTCCACGCTTCCCTCGCGGATGCTGTAGTTGTTCCTTGGCGCTTGCACTCCTCCTCGACATTCGTGAAGCTCCGACAATACCTATTCATGCACGATGGAGGGTCAAGTAGTATACCATCCTTGAAGGGGTCAAGTGAGCACGTGTAAAGGAGAGGATTCACCTTTATGTATGTGAAGTAGATGTCGCACGTGTCACTTGCCGAATGAACTCTTGACATGGTGATGTCCATAGGATGCTCCGCATCAACAGCATTTGAATGGAAAAACATGGTATGACGACAAATGGAATAGGTGTTAATAATGGATGGGGATGGCATCTTCACATATATCATGAGTAAGCTAAGCAGATGGCGGTGCAATGAAGCAAAAGAAATGCAAGCCACCTTGTGCAAGATATGTGCAACCAATAAAACCTTGCTAAATTAGAACAGACACCTTATTAGGTGAACATGATAGGCCATCTGCCTTTGACTCCTCGAGCTCAGAATAGTCATTAGGATCATATTCTGAATACAAATCTATAGGTCGGGAGCATGTGGGTTTCATTGCATCCACAATGGACCTCAATCCCTTGATGCCAAGTTTGTTACCCATTGAACTGTTCTGCAATATTCTTCTGATGTGTGCATTCTTATATTCATTGTGATTACGTACAATATCTGAAGAGCATGAAAACATAAATAGTAGTGACATTATCTTTGTAATGCAGAGGATATTGTGATATAATAGGGGCTCCGTGTAAACCCTTGTGTGCTATCACTGGATTTTGATGAGAGTGCCCATGTGTGCTGTAATATGGTGAGTAGATTAATATAATCTGGCACAACAACACACAAAAATAGGCTCCTTGTTGGGAGCTCCAGATGTAAGGATAGTTGGCAGATGATAGGTTCATAATATACTATATAAAAAGTTTATTGCCAAACCATGATAACGAGAGCGCGGAGCCACTAGGAAGATCATAGTGTAGATAATAGGGGTACACCATAACCACCATAAATAAATCGGGAAAGCGAAACTGGCTGGAAAATACGGTGTTTCTGCCACTACTAATATGCAGCCTATCGATCACCTATATGTCAGCCCTATTCATCAAAAGGCGCACAGTTGTTACTATCAGTCTAGTCTATCAAAGACCGCGCAGCTCCCACCATTTCTGGGGCATTATGGCAGACCAACTCAAAATGCGAAATCATGTAGCAGAAACGGCCCAATAGAGCTGTCGACTGCAGATGTCCCTGCTCCCCTTCTTGACAAGGAACATACTATACTTACTAAAGAAGAACAAAAGAGGAACATGTTAAAGAATAGAAGGGGAAGCATATTATTGAGATACCCCTTCTTTCTATACAATGTTGGTTCCCCACCCATGATGAATTAGAGCGTCCAAAGAAATGCCATTCCATGATGTCTCTCTATATGTGGCCACATGCATTTGGAAACTCAAGTGGGAGCATTAGCTAACCAATTAAATGCATTTCTGTTAGCTAATGTCAGTATCATATCACATTTGTATTTGAAGAACCTTAGGACGTATGATTGGTGTGTTATTTAGCTTTAAAGGGTGGACAGCTGCTAGTAGGACACAAAGCACCTACGCAGATCATAGTGTAGATATAATCGGAAAACCCTAAGCATCATAGTAAAATCAGGAAAGTGGAACTTGCTGGAATATATGTGCTAGTATTGCCGGTACGGCTAGAAAGGTTTCGAATACTAGCTCTCTACAACTGAAGGCGCATTACTGTTACTATCAGTCTAACTCTCAAAGGCGACACATACGATCAAATACGAAGAGTTGACAGCGTCCATGACAATCGACATGAAGGCCAACACCAAGAGTTGAAAGAGTCCATGACAAGCGACCGAATAGACATGTAGACTACAAATGTCCCTACTCCTATTCACTACAAAGAACATATTGTACAACTATTATACTCCCTCTGTTCCTAAATACAAATCTTTGTAGAGATTCCACTATGGATCACATACAGATGTATATAGATACATTTTAGAGTGTAGATTCACTCATTTTGTTCTGTATGTAGTCCATGGTGGAATCTCTACAAAGACTTATATTTAGGTACAGAGAGAGTACTTACAAAGGAAGAATAGCAAAGGAGCACGCTAAAGAAGAGCAAGCAGATTTTGGGTAATAAAATGTTGGTTGGCCACACAAGATGAACCAGAGCGCATAAAGAACGCAACTCCCTATTGTCCCTTGATATGTGGCGCATGTGCTTTTTGAAAGTAAAGTAGGAACATTAACTGACTAATTAAACATTCTCTGTTTTAGTACATGTGATGTAGGGTGGAACCCTATACGGCCGATCTTTCACGAAAGGAGCGGATCCCGTGATGAACACGAAGAACACGAGGGGAAACACGAGAGAATCACTCAATCCAACAAGAACGATCACACATATGCTAGATCCTCGAAACACAAAGGGATACAAGATCCGAATCCAACAAAGGACGATACATAGGGTAACTGGTTCTTCTCCGTGAGGAGGTCTTGATGTCTTCCCATTAGGAGTCTTGAATCCAATATGGATCTTCTCCAAAGAGGTGTCGGTCCCTCGCGATGGAGTAGATCCGGATGGATGAGCGATGCTCTATCTCACATATGAGCTAACACAATGCTGACCCTAACTAGGAGGAGGAGGTCTATTTATAGTCTTAGTGCAAACGAGGGTGAAGTGAAGGGGTACATAGGCCTCGGGCCCGGAACTGTGCGTAGACAGGTACCGGGCGCCCGATGGGTTATGGTCGTCCGGTGGCTCATGGGTGTCCGGACGTCCGGTAGCTTCTGGACTTCCACTGGTTCTGGCTCGGTTGAGGTGACACCGGATATCCGAGGATGGTCGGTCGTCCGGTCGCATCGGACATCCGCTGATTCGGCTAAGGTGCGGGGGCACCGGTCATCCGGTCCTGGCCAGAAGTCCACGCGATATAGCTTGCGTTGGCCGGGGCCTGGATAGGCTGGGGCTTCAGGTGCCGAACGTCCGGTGGATGGAGCTTCAGTGGCAGCTCTTCTTCTTGGCATTTGGTGTCCTCGTCGTCTTGTCCGTTAGATGTAGCTGCTCCTTTCCTCCAAGTACCTGATTACATATAGTGTTTCCGCTTGAGGTAGCAGCCATGTCTCATGTATATAAAGTGGTAGTTCGGAGAGGAGCGAGTTCATCTTATCTTCGATAGCCTTTGCTCGGGCTCTTGTCATTGGTCCAAGTGGTATCGTAGGAGATGTAGGTAGGTCCATGGGGGTGACCTTGGGATGCTCCGCATCATCTCCCCCCCTTGGGAAAGATCAGACCTTGGATCAAAATCTTCATCACCATGGTAGGGCGAGAGATCCTTGACATTGAAGACGTCGCTCACGTTGTACTTATTGCACGGGAGGTCGATCTTGTAAGCGTCGTTGTTGTAGCGTGCTAGCACCTTGAAGGGTCCATCGGCTTGTGGTAGAAGCTTGGACTTGCGTTCTTTGGGGAAGCGTTCCTTGCGGAGGTGTAGACACACGAGATCTCCAATGTTGAATATCATGGGTTGCTTGTTGACGTTGAGCTTGGTCGCGAGTTGTTGTACTCGGCGCTCGGTGGTGTGCCTTGTATCTTCATGCATCTTCTTGAGATGGTTCACTCGTTCACTCATGTCCATATTGATGCGCTCTTTTAGTGGTAGTGGGAGAATGTTCAATGGGGACAACGGGTTGAATTCGTAGACGACCTCGAAGGGGGACTTGCCAGTTGTTGAGTGTCTTGCATGGTTATAGGCGTACTCGGCGATTGGTAGGCACTCTTCCCACTACTTGATGTTCCTCTTGATCAACACGCGTAGTAAGGTGGAGAGTGTTCGGTTCGTAACTTCCGTTTGGCCGTTGGTTTGTGGATGGAATGCCATGGAGAATAGTAGCTCGATTCCAAGCCTAGCGCATGAGGTCTTCCAGAAGTAACTCATGAACTTGATGTCGTTGTCCGAGACAATCTTCTTTGGCACTACATGTAGTCGTAAGATTTCCTTACAAAAGAGATTCGCAACATGTGAAGCATCGTCTATCTTGTTGCAAGGAATGAAATGAGCCATTTTAGAGAATCGGTCCACAACAACAAACACAGAATCCTTTCCATTTCTAGTCCTAGGCAAACCAAGTACAAAATCCATGCTAATATCTTCCCATGGATGATATGGAATTGGAAGGGGCGTATATAGACCATGAGATTGAGCTTTGGACTTAGCTTTGAGACATGTCGAACATTGGTTGGTGAAACGGTTGGCGTCGCGGAACATCTTGGGTCAAAAATAGTTCTTGGAGAGCGTAGAAAAAGTCTTGCCGCGTCCAAAATGTCCCATTAGTCTTCCTCCATGGGATTCTTGCAAAAGCAACAAACGAAAGAAGACTCTTCCATGCATAGTTTGTTAGCTCCCATAAGATAACCATCTTTGATGTAATAGCGTTCCCAAGATGTATGCGTCAAAACATTTGGCATAAGGAATAGCAAAAGTAGGATCATGCGCATATAAGTCGTTTATGTGCTCAAAGCCTATGACATTCAATTCAAGTTTGGTGACAAGCATGCATATGCGGGAAAGAGCGTCCACCACAACATTTTCCTTACCTTTAATATACTTGATGACATAAGGAAATGACTCAATGAATTCACTCCATTTATCATGAGGTTTGTTCAATTTAGTTTGACCCTTAGATATTTAAGCGTTTCATGATCGGTATGAATGATAAATTCATGAGGGTAAAGGTAATGTTCCCATTCATGCAAAATTCGCACTAAGGCATATAGCTCTTTGTCATAGATGGGGTAATTGAGTTGTGCTCCGGAAAGTTTCTCACTAAAGTAAGCTATGGGGCGCTTCTCTTGCGTTAACACACCTCCTATGCCATTACCACTAGCTTTTGCATCAAGATCTAAAAACTCCGAATTTTTGGGACCCCAAGGAAACTAAGGATATCCAACGGCAAGTACAACAAATCATCAACAATGGCCATGTTCGAGAAAGTTTGAGCCCTTGTGCCATCCCGGTAATCCTTTTTCCCAAGAAAGATGGTACATATCGCATGTGTTCCGATTGTCGTCCTATCAATTCTATTACCGTGCGTTATCGTTACGCCATTCCATGCCTAGATGATATGCTAGATGAACTTAGCGGAGGCACCATTTTCTCTAAGATTGACCTTAAAAGTAGCTACTATCAAATACGCATCCAAGAAGGTGATGAATGGAAAACCGCTTTTAAGACCAAGTTTGGCTTATATGAATGGCTTGTTATGCCAATGGGTTTATCCGAAGCACCCCGTACTTTCATGCGACTCATGCATTTCGTTTTTCGACCTTATATTGGTGTATGTGTTGTGGTCTACTTTGACGATATTCTTGTGTTTAGCAAATCTCTAAAAGACCATGTCACCTACCTTAGAACCGTGCTACAAACTCTTAGAAAAGAGCACCTTTTTGCTAATATGGACAAATGCCTTTTTGGTGTTGACAAGCTTGTTTTCGTGGGTTTCGTTGTGTCTTCTAAGGGTGTTCATGTTGATGAATCTAAGATCAATGCTATTAAAACATGACCACAACCAACCAACTTGCAACAAGTGCGTAGTTTTCTTGGTTTAGCCGGTTTCTACCATAGATTTGTGAAGGATTTTAGCACCATTGCTTCACCTTTGCATGCTTTGAGTATGAAGAATGCACCCTTTGTTTGGGGACCGTCTCAAGATAGCGCATTAAATGAGCTTAAAAATTTGCTTACTCATGCTCCCGTGCTTGCGTTACCAAACTTTGACAAACTTTCTCGAACATGGCCATTGTTGATGATTTGTTGTACTTGCCGTTGGATCTCCTTAGTTTCCTCGGGGTTGACGCGGTATGGAGCCTTGTTAGGAAGGGGTGCTCCAGGGATGAGGTCAATTCGGTGCTCTATGCCTCATAGTGGAGGTAGACCCGGAGGTAGCTCATTGGGGAAAACATCTTGGAATTCCCGCAAAGGAGAAGACAACACTAAAGGTAGATTGTGAGAGGTGTTAGCTTTTGGTGCCTCATCCTTGCACAAAAGGACATAGTGCATGATACTTGATGTGTTCTCACACACTTCTCTCATCTCACGTTTTGTGGCAAATAGAACTAAGTTCTTCTTGTCGATCATCGTGGAGGCACTCAATATTGGATTGTGGCGCTCACTCTCTTTTTGGTGGTTCGCTCTCTCACTATTCTCTCCATGATGGGTGGTTTGCTTGTCGGCGATCACTTGGCTTGGAGACATACGTCGAAGGACGTATTCCTTTCCTTTCATCTTGAAGCTATATTGGTTCGTTTGGCCGTTGTGGATGACACCTCGATCAAATTGCCATGGTCGTCCAAGAAGAAGGTGGCAAAAGGACATTGGAAAGATATCACACTCCAAAGTGTCTTCCTAAGCTCCGATTTTGAAGGAGACTTGCACTCTATGCTCGACTTGGATAGTTCCGGAGTCGCTCAGCCATTGAACCTTATAGGGATGTGGGTGCTTCATCTTGACCAATTGGAGCTTGGAGCAAAGTTCTTCACTTGCTAAGTTATGGCAACTCCCTCTATCGATGATGACCTTGATGGACCTTCTGTTGATGCCGGCCTTGGTTTGGAATATAAGGCATCTTTGGTCTTCTTCTTGTTGATGTTGAAAAGTCAAGACCTTGGAGACAACGAGAGCGGGGCTTGGGTCTTCATCACAAAACACTTGTTTCTCTTCATCTTCGTTCACTTGCCGGGGCATGGCCACTTGCTCAAGGGCTTCCATTTCTCCTTCACTCATGGAGTCATAGGTACCATCGTCGTTGAGGATTAGTGTGCACTTGTTTGTACACTCGAAGGACTTGTGGCCTCGGCCTCCGCATGTGAAGCATTTGAAGGAACTTGTCTTGATGGTCTCATCGGTTGGGGTAGATGATGATGAAGCTCTTGTCTTAAAGTTGCTTGTTGTAGGAGGATGGCTTGAGGTTGTCGAAATTTTCTTGTAACTCGACTTGTCGGCATTGCTTGTAGATGGCTTGGTTGAGGTACAAGGTGTTGGAGTCGTTGAAGCTTGGGTGTTGGAGAAACCATAGGACTTGGATGAGAACTTGGCATATTTGAAATCATCTTGCACTTGACGTTCCGCCTTGGTGGCTTGATGCACTAGCTCGATGAGGTTCGAGTATGGTTGGAAGTCGGCGATCTTCTTGATAGGATGGTTGAGTCCATTCAAGAAATGTGCCATACTTTGCTCATCATCTTCCATGACATTACCTCGTATCATGGCAATCTCCATTTCCTTGTAGTATTCTTCAACGCGCTTGGTTCCTTGCATGAGGAGTTGGAGTTTCTTGAAGGTGTCACGGTTGTAGTATGTTGGCACGAAGCATGCTCTCATGACATCCTTCATTTGCGCTCACGTAGTGATGGGTGGTTCACCTTTTGCCGCACGACGCTCAATGACTTGTTCCCACCAAATGAGGACGTAGTCTTGGAACTCAAGGGATTCCATCACGATCTTCTTCTCTTCCTCATAGTTGTGCAAGCAGAAGATTTTGTCAACCTTCAATGCCCATGAAAGGTACTCTTCGGGGTCATTGCTTCCATTGAACTTGGGCATGGTGAACTTTAGCTTGCCGTAGCGTTGCTCGTCATTGTGTTGGGGTCGAGGGTGGTGACGTTCTTGACGAGGAGGATTGTCTCCCTCAACTGGCTCTTCTCGTGGAGGATTTCCATTGTCTTCTTGCTCTTGATGAACTTGTGATTCTTGGCGAGGATGTCGTGGAACTTGACGGTGCACTCGAGCTTGATAGTTCCTCTCTTGAACTTCTTCACGAAGCTCTTCTTGATGCTCATGATTTTGCCGGTTGCGTGTGGCTATGGCTTGACTTGAATTTCGGAGGGCACGTTGTGCCTCAAGTGCTTGAGCTTCTCGCAATTGTTGTTCTTGACATTGTGCCTTGGCATCTTGTGCATCTTGATGTTGTTTCTCTCATTCTTCCTCTTCTGGATGGCGTTGGCATTGCCGTGCTCGTGCTTGCGTGAAAGTAGCTTGGTTTTGACGATGCCATTGTTCTTGAGAGTCGTTGTCGTCTAGAGGATTGCGGTTTGCTTTAAGATCTTGGAACGCGGCACGTCGAAGAGTGTTCAATGTCGGGGTACTTGAGTCGGAGATGGTGTCATCGGAGTGTCGACTTGAGCGGCTCCATCTTGAGGAGGACGAAGTGGAAGAAGAGCGGTTGAGCAACAAATCACGAATATTGTCCATTCTTGCATCATTTTCTTGCTTGTGGTCATTGAGCTTGTTGTCGAGATAGTCTCTTGTACGTTGCTCGGAGAGTCGCAAGTCGGTGGTGAGGTTGTTGATGCGTTCACTCATTGCTTGTTGCTCTTGATGCAAAGCACGTTGTGCACCAAAGAGGTGGCTCTTTGTGACGTAGGAAGACATGTCGCCGCCTTGCTCGATGAAGAGTGGGTTGGTAGAAGTACTTGGCCTATCCATAATTCCAAACAAATATGTGAGTGGGAGAAAAAGAAGAACTTATACCAAATGTACCTTGACCGACGTTGAAGACGGATCAATGGTCACTCAAATGTGGAACAAGGAAATAGCACAATTGGCACCAATCCTTGTTGGTTTCTCACACCTACACAAGTAAAAACTTATGGTGGAGCTCAGTTAGGATGGTGGCACAAAATTTGATGGAATTGTTAGTGAGCTTCAATAATGGTGAAAAAGATTCAAAAATTTGCAAATGCAACAATAGACCAATAGCAAGATATGGTACACGGAAACTCACACACGGAGAGATAAATGGGGTCGTGCAACCAAGGAATGAGCCAAAATGTGGAATCCACAAAAATGCTCTTGTTGCACAACACTAGAGAGACGCTAGCACGATTGCACAATAGGCGGATACGAAGACTTGTGCACAACCTACTAAGAAAAAATGCAACAACTTCTATCCCAAGTATGCTCTATGTATGGTATTCCAATGATATGATCCAAGATGATCTATTATGAAAATCTTAATGTAGTATGATGCTATGGTTCTTTCTTAAAAGCTCTTTTCTTATCTTCCCCTTTTTCTTAAAAGCTTGATTGGATCTTTCTGTTTTGAGATCCTTTCTCGTGCAATGCTTCACGAACCAAGATAGCAGTGTATGTGATGACAACTTTGTGACACAAAAGATGATACCAAGATGCGCACCAAGATGATATGGTATGTATGCTATGGGAAGTATGACCACTAATGTACACGAGTGACGTTGCCGGCAATACTCAAAGGCTTGTCTTGATGGGTAAGATACGCAAAATTAGGCTATGGTGGTTATCAATGTAACAGTAAGATTGTATAATGATGGTGTATCACGATACCAAGATGAGGTTACCGTTCTTTCTTATGGTATGGTGTCAAAATGGTGGAGTGGCTGTTGTCGATGACGAATCTGTGGCGAAGATGAGCGGCGGTGATGTTGATGTTGAACCGTCCCTAAGTAGCCGAAACACATTAGGAAACGGAAACTGCAACTCAAATTGTCAAAGCAAAATGTGGCAAAAAATTGTGTCAGAGTGCGGAGATAGTAATCAATGGTGGTTGTGGAAAGCGAGTGTGGTGTTGGGTTGCATATGCAGAAGTGGAAGTGGAGAGGTGGTGGTGACCAAACTGAACTTTTTAGTTTCGTCAGGGAACGTCGGACGTCCAGTGGTGGAACGGTCGTCCGGACGTCGAACGTCCGGTGACTTGCAGACATCCGATGCATGGGCAGTTTTGCGCATGGGATGAACAGCTAGGGTTCGTGGTGGTGGAGGCAAAATGGGTCAAATCTGGCCAATTTTTTGGATGGAAAAGGTGGGGATGAAGGGGGAAAGGTAGATCCACTCGTGTCAAAGCAAATCTGTGGATCAAATCCAACAAAACTTCATCACACCAACAAATTACAAAAAAAATCGGGGCTATTTTTGGTGGGGAATTTCGAAATTGTGGAAGAACACAACAAAATTAGGCTAGAAAATGAAGAGGGGAGGCTCCGAAATCGTGATCCACGTGGCTCATGATACCAAGATGATGTAGGGTGGAAACCTATATGGCCGATCTTTCACGAAAGGAGTGGATCCTGCGATGAACACGAAGAACACGAGTGGAAACACGAGAGAATCACTCAAACCAAAAAGAACGATCACTGATGAGGACATGACTACCTTGGATACGACCAAAAATATTGCATACATGTACATTTGTGAGGTGATTTCTAATGCAAACTATGCAATAATTTATTTATGTCATCCAGGACAAAAATACTACACAAACTTTTGTGCCATGTCTAATTGCAGGTGTATGGGACATTTGTACAATCCACATATGAAGATAAGGGAAAAAGAGAAGTTTAGGTGTTGTTCAAAAAGTCCTCTCAAGTCACTTTTGGGCCAAGAGAAGATAGAGTCCAAGTCTCTCACGTCATGGATTCAGATTAGGACTGCACAGACATACCTGGCTCAAAACGCCAACAACTTTTTCATACGGACTCCGAATTGGGTGATTCTTTTTTGTTTGAAAGTAGATTTCGTGCTCTTTCCAACACAATTGGATTCACCTTCAAATTCGTCCGGAGCGTTGAGTTATGGACGAAACAATCTAACGTTGCAGCAGAATCCGAGTCAAACTACAATCCGAAAGGTGTTGCATCACCTCCACTTGGGCCCATGAGCCTTGGACGACCTAGGGTTAGTTTTAGGCTGCCTTGGGACGTCCTCCCACCTCCTTGGCCGCCACCCCTTGCTCCTATATAAGTAGATCCATCTAGTAGCTTTTCCCGGGGGCTTTTGTTTAGATTAAAAGTTCGCCATAGCTGCAACTTCGCGTACTTCGTTTTTGTCCAACGACCAGACCAAGACGTCACAGAACGCCGCCTTCATTAATAAAGATTTCCTCTTTTATTCGCAATATCTAGATTGCAATCTCAGTTTCTTGCTTGTTCTTCATTTGCTCGCAGGAAATAGACCCTCGTGGTCAGGTTGATCATGCTCCGGCATGGTCAATAACCCTTGGAAGTTGGTTTAGCGATTGCTAAGGCGCGACGTCTTCGCACGTTTGTAGTCGGATCGTCAACGTCGACTCCCACAGAGAATGATATCTATCTCATCGAAACATCGGGACACCTTCGCCTCTATCAAGTGGTATTAGAGTTTCTTTTCATCCATTTTCCAAGCCAGTCTGAGCCTTTGCAATTTTCTTTTCATTGCTTGCATAGTTGAATTATCGGTTGCATTGTCGTGTCGAGTTGCTGGTCTTAGTGTCTAGTTTGTTTAGAGCTTCAAGTTCTGTTCACATTAGTCACGCCGCCGCTGTATCATTATCCCTTCCGCTGTCCACCACCCATCCATCAATTTCCACCATGTGCTACCCACCGTTCATTGTCATAATCATAGTTGAGATCGTTCAAATCTTTGCTTGATCCAATCTGTATCTTATCTAGTTCGTTTTGGAAAGAGGTAGAGAGAAAAAAAGAGAGCGAAAAAAACAAGAGAAAAAAAGTTAAAAAAGTCAGAGAAAAAAAGAAAAAAGTGTGAGGAAAAAAAGAGAGAAAAAACAAAATTCGGATCTATCTAGACTCAATCTCGTAGTTGAATTCGGATTGGAATCTGTTTTGTGCATTGTTCAGTAAAATAGGCAAGACTTCCTCATACGAAGTCCGTTTTGACTCCGCGAATACTCAAACGAAAGCTAGCGATGAGCCGCATCTAAATAGTTGCATAAGCTTGTTCAATATTTGGCACCTCAAAACCGGCTTCTAAATTGGTCCTGTTGCCCTCTGAAGTTCACGAACACAGCTTATTCCAGTTTTTGAGGCTAGTTGTAGAATTTTTTTTTGACTCCTCATATCAACTCGGAATTGCGTGATTCTTTTTGCGTTTGAAAGCTTGAGCCAGTACCATTCTTGAAAAAAATTATCAAAAAATTGGCACAAACTTTTCCGGAGGAAAGTTGGAGAGAAAGTTGTTGATATATCCTGCTTGGCTGTTGTTTCACATCATTATCTTTACGGCTATTGTGATCTTCACTTATATTTTGCTGTCCAGAGCTACTTCATATCCTTTATTGATGCTAGTTGTGCTACGGCGTGACCTCATTAGTGTTCTAGGCTCGCGTCTCTAGTCCGGCCTAACCTAGGACCAGCACAGTACCGTCGTTGAGCGTTTATTCAACATTGCATCTCTAAATTGATTATTGCTAATCTTTTGCTACCATATATAGCCAACCCAGCTCCACATATTTCCACACCGTGCATACGTATGTTCCCCTGGCAATCGCTTTACACAATCTTCGGAGTTATTTGACACCGCTGGTTGCTTGTCACCACCTGCTGCATAGTAAGAACCTGTAAGATATTGATATTTGCTTTATTGTGAGCACTTTACAACCACATCCTAATAGTTGATAGGAACATTATTCTCGAATTTTGTTTCTTGTTTCTACTAATCATGACAGGTTCCAGAGATAGAAGTTCTTGGACGACGGATACATCTTCACCATCACGAGAGGTGGGACAACACACACAAGCATATGGTCTGGTTATCTCTTTACCATCATTTGAGGGTAGATTTAATCCTGCTATTTATCTAGCTTGGGAGCTTGAAGTAGAACAAGTTTTTAGTCACCATGATTTTTCTGAACTTGAGAGAGTACGAGCTACCACTAGAGCATTTACTGGTTTTGCTTTTGTTTGGTGTAGTGTGCATTATAAGAAAAACATTGATAACCAACCCACAACTTGGAAAGATCTGAAATATGTAATGAGACAACAATTTTCTCCTCCTTACTATCATCGTGAATTGCTTCACAAATTTGAACAATTTAAACAAGGCAACAACACTGTTCGTGCTTACTACCAAGAGTTCAAATCTTATATGCATCATTGTGACATAGAAGAATCTGAGGATGATACAATGAATAGATTTTTTGGTGGTTTGAACCATGATATTCAGGCAAGATTTCAGTATATTCCTCATTGTATTACTGGTATGTATGTTCGTGCTTGTACCTTTGAGAGACAGATAGAGGAGGATGCATTGGGTGAGTACAACAACTACTATTCCAGTTCATGCTCACCACCGCCGGTTGGTTCCTCCACCGTTGCACCTACTAGAGCAGCCCCACCTCGGATTGTGAGCGCGACATCATCTCAAGAGTATGGTACATTGTCAACGTCCGTACCTACATCAGCTACGTCTTTGCGACAAGGTAACAGTAAAGGTATTGATGATATAACTTCACATGAGAATGATGCATGCCTAGTTAACTTGAATGCATCATGTGTTGAGTTACCTCTTGATTTGAGCACACCACCTATTGTAGAGAATCAACTGTCATGAATGCATCATGTGATCAAAAACTGAAATACCAACAATTTTGAGTCCACCCATTGAATTAACTGTTGATGCAAAAGAACCAATGTTTAATCATTTTGATATGACCTCTAATCTTGGTGATGATTCTGTGTCAAATGACTTATTGCATGTTTGCTTATTTAAGCATGTTGTAGCATGTAAATTTGATGCAAGTAAGGTTTATTCACCAATGTTGGGATGGTTTAATGATGAACATTGTCAATCCTTTGATACGAATAAGAGCTTCACTTATATGTGCAAACTGAGTTGCGATATTTTCATGCCTTCTACTACTTGTGATAATATTCGGCTTCAGATTTTATGAACTATGAAAATTACTCATGTATACATGTGTCATTTGTGAAAAACCAAGGGAAGTAAAAATGGATGACCTATACATATACAACATGTACACCTTGTCTCTTTTGTTAGCAACATTTCAGATTAAGCAACGCCGAGGACGGCTTTGTTTTCAAGAAGGGGAGCATGATGAGGACATGACTACCTTGGATACGACCAAAAATATTGCATACATGTATATTTGTGAGGTGATTTCTAATGCAAACTATGCAATAATTTATTTACGTCATCCAGGACAAAAATAGTTCACAAACTTTTGTGCCATGTCTAATTGCAGGTGTATGGGACATTTGTACAATCCACATATGAAGATAAGGGAAAAAGAGAAGTTTAGGTGCTGTTCAAAAAGTCCTCTCATGCCAAGAGAAGATAGAGTCCAAGTCTCTCACGTTCTGGATTCAGATTCGGACTACACAGACATACCTGGCTCAAAATTCCAACAACTTTTTCATACGGACTCCGAATTGGGATAAGTAGATTTCGTGCTCTTTCCAACACAACTGGATTCACCTTCAAATTCTTCCAGAGTGTTGAGTTATGGACGAAACAATCTGACATTGCAGCAGAATCCGAGTCAAACTACAAGCCCAAAGGTGTTGCATCACCTCCACTTGGGCCCATGAGCTTTGCACAACCTAGGGTTAGTTTTAGGCTGCCTCAGGACGTCCTCCCACCTCCTTGGCCGCCACCCCTTGCTCCTATATAAGTAGATCCATCTAGTAGCTTTTTCCGAGGGGTTTTGTTTAGATTAAAAGTTCGCCATAGCTGCAACTTCCCGTACTTCGTTTGTGTCCAATGACCAGACCAAGACGTCACAGAACCCCACCTTCATTAATAAAGCTTTCCTCTTTTATTCGCAATATCCAGATTGCAATCTCAGTTTCTTGCTTGTTCTTCGTTTGCTCACAGGAAATAAACCCTCGTGGTCTGGTTGATCATGCTCCGGCGTGGTCAATAACCCTTGGAAGTTGGTTTAGCGATTGCTAAGGCGCGACGTCTTCGCATGTTCGTAGTCGGATCGTCAAAGTCGACTCCCACAAAAAATGATATCTATCTCATCGAAACATCGGGACACCTTCGCCTCTATCAATCACACATATGCTAGATCCTCGAAACACAAACAGATACCAGATCCAAATCCAACAAAGGACGATACATAGGGTAACCGGTTCCTCTCCGTGGGGAGGTCTTGATGTGTTCCCGTTAGGGGTCTTGAATCCAAGATGGATCTTCTCCGAAGAGGTGTCGGTCCCTCGCGATGGAGTAGATCAGGATGGATGAGAGAATCTCTATCTCACATATGAGCTAACATAACACTGACCATAACTAGGAGGAGGAGGTCTATTTATAGTCTTAGTGAAATGAGGGCGAAGTGAAGGGGTACATGGGCCTCAGGCCCGGAACTGTGCAGAGACAGGTACCAGACGTCCGGTGGGTTACGGTCGTCCGGTGGCTCGTGGGCATCCGAACGTCCGGTAGCTTTCGAACTTCCGCTGGTTCTGGCTCGGTTGAGGTGGCACCGTATTTTCGGAGATGGCCGGTCGTCCGGTCGCCGGTCGCTTGATCGCGTCGGACGTCCGCTGATTCGGCTCGAGTGCGGGGGCACCGGTCGTCCAGTCCTGGCTGGACGTCCGCTCGCTGTAGCTTGCGTTGGCCGGGGCCTGGACAGGTTGGGGCTTCAGGTGCCGGACGTCCGGTGCCGGCCGGTCGTCCGGTTGCTGGAGCTTCAGTGGCAGCTCTTCTTCTTGGCACTTGGTGTCCTTGCTGTCTTGTTCGTTGGATGTAGCTGCTACATGGCTTTCCTCCAAGTACCTGATTACGCATAGTGTTTCCGCTTGAGGTAGCAGGCATGTCTCATGTATAGAAAGTGGTAGTTCGGAGAGGAGCGTGTTCACCTTATCTTCGATAGCCTTTGCTTGGGCTCTTGTCATTGGTCCAAGTGGTGTCGTAGGAGATGTAGGTAGGTCCTTGGGGATGACCTTGGGATGCTTCGCATCAATATGTCAGCATCATATCAGATTCGTATTTGAGCAACTAAGTTTGGAATTATGAGTGGTATGTTGTTTAGCTTGATGGGTTCATGAGCACTGCTTGCACGTACGTCTCGAAGCATAATGATACTGAATATATGGGAATGTCTACATGAAAGTCGCCTGACTTTCGTCATTTGGGTCAGTCGACCATTTTAGGTGGTTGATTGAACATCCTATGTCTCCTGACCCTTCTCCTTCCTCGCCTTTTACTCTTCCCCTAAAACCACCGCACGAGTCGCTGGTCGAACCACCGGCCCCCGCCCTCCCCTGAACTGTCCACCACCTCTGATCTTCCACCGCCCCCATCTATCCCTCTAGCTAACCCCACCCCCACCCGCGTCAAGTTTTGCCTCTGGCGAGGCCCCACCATAGCCCGATGACAGCCCCCCACCCCCACAACCCCTGTCCCCACTAGAAACCCTAAGATAGATAATGGGGCA
>NC_041392.1:363258627-363290466 GCF_002162155.2 Triticum dicoccoides
GCAAGCCTCTTCCTTCCCTCCGGCAAACTCCCAAAAATGGACTGACCCCAATTTGAAATTCAATCGACCGTCATTTAAGCTAATGTGGAATATAAAAGGGGAAAACCATAAGCATTTCCAGTATAGTGGTGTGCGTGCCACGGCAGATCTGAAGGTGCAAACCGGACAAAGGCAACTTCACAACCAATGTTTGGTTTCAACTAACAAGTAAGATTCTAAGTGATGGACAAGAAATCACAGTAAAGCAGTGGCGATCTATTTTCTTGCTGAGATAAATAACTTGAGGAGATACGAAAGAGTACCGCCTCTGGTGTGGCGCCATGTAAGCATATGCTGAGGAGTTGAGGGTGATGCGGCAGCGATGGCTGTCGACGGCGTGGAACCAGATCTTGGAGGACAGACGGTGGCAGCGAGGGAAATATCTCAGCATGGTGGATGAGACGGTCGTACGAGCGGCCTCGGCAAGGAGTACGATGGCGCGGATGAAGCGAGAGGACGCGAATCAAGGATCCTGGTCCGAAGTCGTGGATGAGAGAGGCCGATCTCTTGTAATGGATGACGGCGCCGTGGTATCATCTCTGACATGGTGGAGGAGGACGGTGGTGGATGGGGTGGTAGACGGAGGTGGTTGGGGTGGAGAGGGGGTGAAGAGGGTGTTTCGGCGCCCACGGAGTACGAATGGGGAAATGGAGGGAGAGAGGAAGGGGGGAACCATGTCTTCAAGGCGTGCTTGTCTCAAATGCGAGGAAATTTACAAACTTAGCCCCTGTTTAAAATTTCCTACATCACAGCAATATTAGTCAGTTGGGGATAGGACGGTAATCTCGCATACACCTAATATTTGTCGACGGAGATTTCGGCCTACGAGAGTTTGTTTTGGCGCCCGCCATGTATGAATCATGGAGGGAGGTTAGATGCGATTTCAACCGAGGAGAAACTATGTTCTGGCGCCAACCGTGCATGAATCTGGGGAGGTGAGAGGCGGGGGCGGTTATGTCACGTTTGAGTGAAATTACAAGCCTACCCCTATCGAAACCTATAGAAATCGAGCTGGTAGGCTTTGCGTGTCAGGGATAGGCAGTAATTTCCATCTCGTAGATTTTTGTTTTGGGCGGTTACTGTGACTTTCCTTGCTTCGTTCAATTTTTTGCAGAGAAAGAGTGCACGTTTACCGTGCCAACTCAATTCGAATCCAGTTTGTACTTTTTCGAGCAGGATCCATTTTGTGTTCGAATACAAATCTATATACATCATTTTTTATATATACTTTAAAAAAGCACAACACCCTTTATACATAAATATGATTTACAAATGGCATGCTCTCAGATTCATAAGGCTGGATCCATCTTAATTTGGATTTTCAAATATTTGAAACCACTTTATGTCGAAATCCAATGTATGCATTCCTCGCTAACTGTCTCCAATTAATGTGTGTTTCATGCGGGGTTTTTTTACTTCTCAAACATGTAAAATGTGTTTCACACACGCAACATATAGTGTAATCCCGTTTAGACATTAGTTGCATATAAACCATGCATTGTCTCTAATTAAAGAATCTATGGATCACTAATATTGATAAATTACATAACATTACACGTGTCCCCAAATTCAAATGAATATGTATGTTTGATAGACCAATTTTCGTTATGATATTATCGATGTCGTGATCTCTAGTTTAAATATTTGAATCCCCTTTAATCCAGATATTCGTCTCATATAGCTATCACTCATGCTTATATCTCTCTCTAGACCTATACGCCTTCATCATCCTCGGGTATCTCTCGTGCTACTTGTATGTCGACAATGATATTTTATCTTCACAACACACTGACGGTACTCTCTCCCTCGACCTTCAGTCTATCTATCTCTAAGTATATCTCGCTCCCTGCTATGTGTCTCTAACTATCATTCTCCATGTGAAATCTCTGTCTCTCACACAAACACAAACTTCGTTTCCTGGGGTCTCATTTCTCTTCCCCTGTGTGCCACTCGCACACCCCCTCTCACACAGAGATGTCTTGCGCTGCTTAGGTATGAGAAGCTACGTCTCTTCCTCTTAAATATCTCTTTGTCACACACAAACACAAACTCTGTCTCCCAGGGTCTCATATCTCTCCACCATTCTCTTCTATGTCGCTCACACACACTCTCTCTCCCTAGAGATATCTCGGGTTCCCTGATATCTCTCTCTAGCTATCACTCTCGTAGTGAAATATCTTTCTCTCTCACAAGCACAAAACTCCGTCTCTCGAGATCTCATTTCTCTTTGATATTTGTTTGTATGTGACTCACATGCACCCTCTCTCTATCTCTCTCACACCCAAACACATAACTCAGCCTTCTGATCCACTCGACTCTTATCTCTAACACACACACTAGCTAGCCGATCTCCCTCTAGCTAGCATCTTTACCTTTCTATTTATCTGTTTCTCCATCAACCCTCTTTCGCGCCCTCACTCTTGCTTCCTATCATGCACACTATATATGTTTCTCTTTACATGGAGTCATGCGCCCTCTTTTTATCTTTCTCTCACACACACATAACTTCACCCTCTGAACCACTCGGCGGTCATCTCTAACACACAAACTAGCTGATGTCCCTCTAGCTAGCATCTCTATCTCTCTATCTATCTGCAGTTTCTCCATCAACATTTCTTTCTCGCACGCACTGTTGCTTCCTATCACACACACTATATCTATCTCTCCATACATGCATCTATAGGTTGATCTCTTGTGCATAATCGTTGTGTCTCGGTTCCTCTAGTCACCATAGATGCATGCTCCAGCCCACGCCACTATCTGTTAAGGACAAAAACACATGCTCAATTTATCGGGCCTTCTTCCCTCCAGTCTTACATGCATGCATATTGTCATACCGATCTGTCTCTCCCATGTCGTTCATGTTATAACTTATGTCTTCTTTCTTTTATCTCGATCATTCCCGTGCGCATACACATCCCATGTATACATGTATACCTCTTGCACATGAACGTTCAAGGTCTCCTATGTCTCCAGACGTAGTTAATTACCCTCAGCCCAAACCCCACATCGAATCGTTCTCTTCTTGTGTGCACATAACTTCTGCCTCGATGGGTCAAACACACACTCACACTTAACAATCTCCTTCTAGCTACCCCTCTCCCACTCTTCCCCTATATCCCCGAAACCAATAAGACCATCCCTTCGTTTAATTCCCGCATAAATGCACCCTCGATATATAGCACTCTTCCTCGGTGTCTCTTGAACAAACACGTTCTCTCGATGTTGACTCCTCTCACGCGCACACGCCTTCTCTTCCCTCTCTACGGGCCTCTTCTCTCTCTCACCCCCTCATTGGTGGCCTCTGCCATACACATCACCTCTCTACAATGAAGCCACACACACTTAAATTACTTTCACCACCGAAGACTCTGCTTCACACACACACACACTAACACTCCATCTCTCACACACATGCTCTAGGCGGAGCATTTGTTCCTACCACCCTTCGTCCAACCTTACCCGTATGATAAACAATCACCTTAATTTACTTGTATAACATGGACAAATTCCACTTTAATTTGGTAGTTAGCAAACTTCTCATAATTATATAACGCAAATCACGAGCAGAAAGTGATATTTTTTTACACAACCACGTTAACATGGCCACGTAAATCACTTGCTAAAGTGTAATAACATTATAGTTATATCCCAATGCAAAAGGTTGAGTACATGTTCGAAGAGTAGAGTCGCATACACGCACTCTATCTCTCAGAATTTCACACACATACCAGTTACGTGACGCCCCCTAACCAGACCCGTATGTTACAATTTGTGCACCCGTGGGTACACATGATGGTGCGCATTTATTTAAGCCGGACAGCAAAACCCAAACAGTAGCTTCATTCATTCCCCTCCCACCGCCTCTTCTCTGGTCGCCATCGCCTGTTAGCCATACTCCCAATGGAGCGGCGCTTTCATCTGGAGGCAGCGCGAACCCTGGATCGTAGCCGCCCTGCCTCCAGAGTCTAGACTAGCCGGAGCTGGACGAGGAGGCGTTGGAGGCGGAGCAACACGCGGAGCCGGAGGAGGAGAACAATGACGTCAAGCCGGAACAGGAGGATGACGACGCAGGCGAAGCGGAGTCATAGGAGGACAATGATTTACATTATACTCAGACTTAAAGGGCTTTGAGTTTCACGCCATATCTATTTCATAGAGATAAGAGAAAGGAAATTTTAGTGGTCATGCATGCATCTTTTTGTGCTAGCACTCCTATATAAGGGTTGACCAGTCGCTTCCCGCGAACGTGCGCAGGCGGTGGAAGAGCAAGGAGAAGGGAAGCGGGCTATGGAGTATGCTAGTTGCAGCACGAGCTGCAAGGAACGTTCGTGCCAAACAATGCATAGTTGTACAGTATAGTCCAGTGGAGTATTAATTGGCCTTTAGGTTGTGTATGGATGACATGGCTGCAACATGCAGGCTACAATTCTACAGCCTATCGCTCCGCTTCGCATGGTTTGGTCATGCAAGATTTGCATTCACGCATGTCATGTACGTACTTGTCGAGGCGTGCTCAAAAAAGGGCGACCAGGTCCGCTAGTCTGCGTTGGTCCATGCGCCCAGAAAACAACTAATCCCAGTCGCTGTAAATGTCGTGCGTGCATTAATTCCGGGCTAGTGGGTGGACGCGAACGTGGCGTACAATGAACCCCCACCAGCTCCCTAATCTCTATCTCTACTCTTATAATAATAATAATCTATCTATCTATCTCTATCTCGCTTCTACTACTCTTATAAAAACAGAGTTGGTGATGATGGTGTGCCTGCCATCCTGCAATATAGGCCATCTGATTTATATCTGACGGATAGGAAGGAAACTATGGAAACTTTGCAAAAAGATACCCACACCCCTCTCCACATTTGCAAATAAGGCCTTCCCTCGTTCATCCTTTCCTCTCACAAGATCATAAACTACTCATACAAATGCATCTTGGCATTACGTGCAATGCATAGGCATCTTGCTAGTAATAAATAATAATCTACTATTATAAAAAAAGATTTGGTAATGATGGTGTGCCTGCCTCCTGCAATATAGACCGTCCGATTTATATCCTACGGATAGGAAGGAAAGTATGTAAATTTTGCAAAAAGATACCTGCACCACTCTCCCATTTGCAGATAAGGCCTTCCATCATTCATCTTCGTCTCCCACGAGTTGTTTATCTCATGGGAGACGAAGATGAACGAGGGAAGGCCTTATTTGCAAATGTGGAGAGGGGTGTGGGTATCTTTTTGCAGAATAGCCATAGTTTCCTTCAGATCCGTCAGATATAAATCGGACGGCCTATATTGCAGGATGGCAGGCACACCATCATCCCCAACTCTGTTTTTATAAGAGTAAAGTAGAGATAGATAGAGAAATACATCAGAGTAGTACTTGGCTTGACGACACATCATACTAATTAACTAGATTCTGGATGCATGTGTACCCCAGCTCTACACGATCAACAATGCCAAGGTGATCTTGCTGAAGCCGAGGCCTCAGTCGAGGCCATTCAAGGGATCCGGCAATGTCTCCCTTACATGTGAGATGATCCTCCAGGGAACCTTTCCACTTCTGCTGTCTCTCTTGCAAGGTCACGTAATTAATTAGGAGTACTTAAGTAGCACTAATTTATTGCTGCCTAATTTTCTCGTCGGAGTTAAACAAATCTTTAGTAGCACCCTATGTTGAATCATGTATGTGTGTTTGTGTGTTTGTGGAGGTGAATCATGTGGTGGAGCAGGGAGGGAATCTTGGTAGTATCATGACATAATAATGCTATTGTTTTACATGTTAGTTTATTGCCATTGGTTCAATGAGGCAATGTTTTGCATATTGTTCATCATGAATTTGATGCTACTATTAAAGTAATATGATAATGTCTTTCTAACTTTTCTCACCAAGATAATGAAGGTTTCACCTTGTTTATACTTGTGCAAACAAGGATCATGTTGTGCCAGTCGTACATTTTAGTGGAACTTCAAAAGAGAGTACAGTGAACTGTATCCCAGCCAGTGCTTTAACTCTGCTGGAAGTTCTTGATAATCTTTCGATAGAATCTCACCGCTGGTAAACAAGAGTGATTTCAACCATACATTTGAAGTGCACAAAAATATATACTATTGAGTGATTCCAGTGAGTGATGTATCATCTATTCCGGGACTACTTGAATAAGCTTTTTTGCTCAGGTTGGTACCGGCCTAAGGCCTTCATCCATATTAGTTTGTTGTCATCTCTATTTGTATCATGCTACTGTGTTGCTATTGTCATGAGAAACTCCTTTATCTTTGCACGTTAAAGTTTTGCAACCTATGATACATGGCAATGCTTTGAGTGTTGAGCTAATTGGCACTAATTAAATAAACTAATACCTCTCTTTAAGCAAGACTACTATGTTGCTAACTTTACCCATTAAGATAATGAGGGTGCTTCTATTTGTTAGTGTATGTTTCATCAACTAGTCCAACTATTACAGTAATCTCACTCTCTCAATATATGTGCCAAAAGGGATGTTCGATTTTGGTGGAACTGCACAAAAACTTTTGGGTGCTTCATTGCCTTGACTGCTTCCTTCCTTTCCTGTCAGTTGCTTATCTCGGCTTCCAGTCAAAGGAAATAGTAATTGATATGCTACCTCACATAGGTTTGTACCCGTCTTTATCCTGATTATTGTGCTTGTCATATGTATTGGTAATTTGGTATTGTGCTACTGTTTGCTGATTTCATAAAGGAGTAACTTGGAGCCTGAACTCGCAGACAAATCATTACATTAGGCGATTTCAGTAGAACTGCACAAAAAGATCAGATGGATAGATACTTATGCTGATGCTATGTACTCCGGAGTTCACTCAGACAAGGATCGATGTTGACAAGAAGAAGTGCCTATATTCATTCGAGTATTATATTCATTCGAGTATCAATCGGCGTCAACCAGTTTTCAAACTCCAAGTATTAGGGGAGTGAACGCCAAAAATTTTGCTTGGTGCATAGCCCAGAAAAATGCAGTCCAGCCTTTGGTCCCAACTTGTGCCTTTTGGTTATCGGCACATATGGTAGCGAACTGTATGGCATGGAGTCTAAAGATTCCAGACAAGTTGGTTGACGCGTATATTCATCTAGCACTTAATCAGTTTGCACGCCAGTGATGCTCCATTTCAGTTGAACTGCACAAAATATTTGGGTGGTTCATTTTATTGACCGCCTCCTTTCTTGTCTGCAATGTAGAATTTTGGCGAGCTACAGGACCAAGATGAGCCATTAAACTAGTTGCTCAAACCTCCCTCGGCATCGAGGCCACTATCTCGAGCATAAACCTACAAGCAAATTTCAGATTGTCTATGATGCCTCTTATGTACTCGAAAGTTTACTCGTACAAGCATTAATTTTAGCAAGAAGTACCACCGACTGAACACCACTTACCAGTCTGTACCCTAGGATGATATTGGTTGTGGCCTCAATTATTTGGATGCACAAACATACTGAACTTGTGTATGTCTGAATCCTCTTGTGAATTATCTATGAATATTGTCTTGTGATCTATCAATCATTTGGATGCATAGACATGCTGAACTTGTGTATATATGAATCTTTTGAGTTGTTGATTGTGAATGTTCGCTATGAATATGAACGTGTCCTGTGAACCTGAGTTTGATACAAATGTTTACCTTTTATTTTGTACTTGTGTGTGAACTTGTTAGTATGTCTACTGTGGGATTTGTGAAGTGTGGGTGTCAACGACACACCTTCTTCCCGAGAAGAATTGCACCTGCTTGTTAGGGTAGCAACGACGCATCAGCTCTTTTTTATCTTTTTACTCTATCTTCCCCCTCCCCCACTCAACCCCCGCCGTAATGTTTTTGACCCCAAAACAAACATAGTACTGTGTTGTTTTGGGGGCTTGATGAAAAATTGAGTGATGCTTTCTGTAGGTTGGCCCGCCCAGCAAATGGGCTGCTGGTCCACCACCGTCTGGAAGGCTAAAACTACAAGTTGTATGGTGCAGAGGCAAGTAAAAAACGCCGTTAAGAGCCATCCACTGAAAAAATCACATCTGATGTGCTTTTTCAGCCGTGCTGCCGCCCCCCTCTTTAAACCAGTTCGCTCCATTCCCCAACCGGCAGCATGGGATGGAAGTTTATTTCCCCCTCGTGCTGCCGGGGGATTGAAGAAGCGCGGCATCGAATCCAACACCGGTGATGGCTGCCTATCCAAGTGATTTTCAGATAAGAAACTACATGTTTTAGAGGCAGAGCATTTAAATCAACAGGCACTTTTCAAATATGGATAACAGAATGTTGGAATTTTTTATTCATGGTAAAAAATGGAACTAATAACATGTTAACATCATGCTGATCAGCATTCATGTATAGCACATCTTCATATGATGTAAACTCAAAAAGATATGCCATTTTCAAAATGGCAAGACAATGTTGAGTGTGCGAAAAACTGGGTAAACAAGGGGCGGAATTTTGGCAAGTGTTAAATATTTTTCAACTGCACCAGTTGGAATTGAACCCGGGCAGTACAACATTTGGGTGAGAGGGCTGGAGCCACCGGGCTAGTGTGGTATGTTCTAAAGAATGAAGGTGTATTCTCTGGCTCTAGTTCTTTCCCGTCCTTGTGCGCTCACTGTGGCGCCGCCGTATGCCATTGTCAACATGCACAAAAAACAAGAGGAATCCGGAGAGGACTGTACGCTGAGAGGCTGACAGTGGGGACTCACCAGGTCCAAGCCATACACAAGCAAGTGCCTCATTGGAAAAAATGCTTCCTCCTAATTTTATACTGACATTGGGGCCCACGGGTTTGTCAACTATTCAATAAACGAAATAAATTTCCAACGATGACTGTCATCGGGGAGCTTCTTTTTCAGGGGTATTGGGGATCTTTTTTTTTCTTTGTTGTTGTTGCGGGAAAGGGGTATCGGGGATCTAGTTGGTATCATTTTTTCCAGAGGGTGAATAAGTATCAGTTAGGCCTAGGTTTTGTTTTTTAACATGCGTAGCCCATGACATACCGAGAGAGTGGTTTCATCTTATTTTTTGAGGTCCATCATGTACGTACCGGCCCATGGGCCTCCCAGCGTAGGTTTTACTTTTTCTTAAAGATCGGCAGCCCAATGTATTTTTTTAATAAAATGCAGATCTCTGTTCTATTTATCTATATATAAGAATAATAATGATGTGTCCAATTTATGTTTTCATCTTATTCCCTTCTAACCACATTATATATATATTTATATTATTACTATTATTGTATATTTAATAGAGACTTATATATACATTATAAAAACATCCCACGTCTTATATTAACTTATAAAAGTAAATGTTTAATAGAAGTTGGCAAGGAAAATCCTGGTTGTTTTTGACTCACAAGCAAGGAAAATCCTGGTGATTGCGTACAAAAGCTTGCGAAGATTTTAAGGACCAATGTAATAATAACGCACTCATTTTTCTTTTGAGCAATAACTCGCTAATTTGTTAATTTTTTATATAAAAATATGTGTCGGTCCGGTTTATTTTTTGATACTAATTTCTCCTTCTAACCTAACATTATATATAGAACAAGCCCAGCTAATTCGTGTATTTCAAGAAAGTGCAAATGGGCTGGGATTTCTTAGAAAATATTAAATGGGCCGCATTAACGTGAAATTATTTGTTCACCCACCAGCCCAGCAAATGGACTGTAAATTCAAGAAAACATGGGTTAAATTTATGCCACATTTTTGCAGGCTGACATGTGGGCCAATAGGTCGAAGCCTACACAAGGCGCTGTCAACTTAGTCAAAAATGATTCTTACATCCACAACAATTGGATTTATATCCAATGGCTAGCATGCACCTTCAATCTCTCGTTCTCTTCCTCTAGCGTCGCCGGGACCGCCTGCTTCGGCCTCCGGCGGCTAGCGGCTCTGCTTAGCACGCATGGTTGCGAAGCGCTACCCCACCGCCAGCCAGGCTATCCCTCCACCCCTCCACACCTCATGTTATTCTCCACCGACTTCAGCCCCACGCCGCACCAGAACTAGTTATAACCCTTGTACTCCCCTCAATCTGTGACTCCACTGCTGCGTCTTCCCATCTCCGGGTCGTTCCCGTTCGGGGCCTCGCCATCATCCACCGCCTCGCTACGCTCGGCGCGGCATGGTCAACAAATGAGAGTCATCGAAAGAGGACTGTATGTGAAGGACCTGACAGCTGGGACCCACAAGGTCCATGGTCGCACGAAAGGAAAGTTCCTCCTTATTAAGCTAAAAAATGTTTCCTCCCTCTGACAGCTAGGACCCATCGGCTGTATCTTCACACAGAAGGAAGCACCTCCTTGTTATGTGAAAAAACTATTCCTCCCGATGACAGCTGGCACCCGGCAGATTTGGTGGCTGACTTCTGGGCCTACTAAGCTGATGTGTATGATGACCCACAAGTATAGGGGATCTATCGTAGTCCTTTCGATAAGTAAGAGTGTCGAACCCAACGAGGAGCAGAAGGAAATGATAAGCGGTTTTCAGTAAGGTATTCTCTACAAGCACTGAAATTATGTGTAATAGATAGTTTTGTGATAAGGTAATTTGTAATGGGTAGCAAGTAATAAAAGTAAATAAGGTGCAGCAAGATGGCCCAATCCTTTTTGTAGCGAAGGACAAGCCTGGACAAACTCTTATATAAAGGAAAGCGCTCCTGAAGACACATGGGAATTATCATCAAGCTAGTTTTCATCACGTTCATATGATTCATGTTCGGTACTTTGATAATTTCATATGTGGGTGGACCGGTGCTTGGGTACTGCCCTTCCATGGACAAGCATCCCACTTATGACTAACCCCTATTGAAAGCATCTACAACTACAAAAGAAGTATTAGGGTAAACCTAACCATAGCATGAAACATATGGATTCAAATCAGCCCCTTATGAAGCAACTCATAAACTAGGGTTTAAGCTTCTGTCACTCTAGCAACCCATCATCTACTTATTACTTCCCAATGCCTTCCCCTAGGCCCAAATAATGGTGAAGTGTCATGTAGTCGACATTCACATGACACCACTAGAGGAAAGACAACATACATCTCATCAAAATATCGAACGAATACCAAATTCACATGACTACTTATAGCAACACTTCTCCCATGTCCTCAGGAACAAATGTAACTACTCACAAAGCATATTCATGTTCATAATCAGAGGGGTATTAATATTCATAAAGGATCTAAACATATGATCTTCCACCGAATAAACCAACTAGCATCAACTACAAGGAGTAATCAACACTACTAGCAACCCATAGGTTGCAATCTGAGGTTTTGAGACAAAGATTGGATACAACAGATGAACTAGGGTTTGAGATGAGATGGTTCTGGTGAAGATGTTGATGGAGGTTGACCCCCTCCCGATGAGAGGATCGATGGTGATGATTTCCCCCTCCCGGAGGGAAGTTTCCCCGGCAGAACAGCTCCGCCGGAGCCCTAGATTGGTTCCGCCAAGGTTCCGCCTTGTGGCGGCGGAGTTTCATCCCGTGAGCTTTCTTGTGATTTTTTCCCGGACGAAAGACCTCATATAGCAAAAGATGGGCACTAGAGGGCTGCTAGGGGGCCCACGAGGTAGGGGGCGCGCCCAGGGGGTAGGGCGCGCCCCCACCCTCGTGGATGGTGTGTGGCCCCCCTCTGGTACTTCCTTCGCCCAATATATTTTATATATTCCGAAACATACTCCCATGAAGTTTCAGGACTTTTGGAGATGTGCAGAATAGGCCTCTAATATTTGCTCCTTTTCCAGCCCAGAATTCCAGCTGCCGGCATTCTCCCTCTTCATGTAAACCATGTAAAATAAGAAAGAATAGGCATACGTATTGTGACATAATGATGAGGACATCAATACAATTGTTACACCCACAACCCCTGCTGCTATAAATACTGGACCAATTACTAGAGCTCGTGCACGCCAACTAAATTACCAGGTACTTTCTTTTCTTGGTAATGATTCTAATGTTCATGAGAATATGATGCTGCCTAAATTGGATACATTTGTTTTGCTTACAAATGAAGGGCCTAGCTTGGAGAAGGATGAACATTGGAGCAAGAACAAGCATGGAGATGATGGCATGCACAAGGGGAACAAGAACGGAGTTACAAGTGATGATTTCAGGACTTTGAAGCCACCATAATGGGTGCATGAAGCCTTGGACGAAATATACAAGATGCCACTTCATAAATTTTGTCCCGAGGCTATTTTAGGTGCTGCGTCACCTTATTATTGGGCCAGGCCCATGTAATTTCAAAATACATAAGTATAGGCTATTTTTAGAGTACGTATGTGTGGGGAAACAAGAGATAGGGTTGATTTCGGACCCCTCCACCAAGGGCCACGAAATTCCCCCCCTCTTCCTCCATATATACAGCCCTTAGGGCATCGTTTAGACTTCGGGTTTTGTTTAGATTAAAAGTTCGCCATAGCTGCAACTTCGCGTACTTCGTTTGTGTTCAACGACCAGACAAAGGTGTCACAGAACCCCACCTTGATCAATAAAGCTTTCATCTTATATTCGCAATATCCAGATTGCAATATCAGTTTCTTGCTTGTTCTTCGTTTGCTCGAAGGAAACAGACCCTCGTGGTCAGGTTGATCGTGCTCCGGCGTGGTCAATAACCTCTCGGAGTTGGTTTAGCGATTGCTAAGGCATGACGTCCTCGCACGTTCGTAGTCGGATCATCAAAGTCGACTGCCACCAAAGCGATATCCATCATCTCATCGAAAGACGGGACCCCTTTGCCTCTATCAAGTGGTATCAGATTTCCAGGTTGCTCGGTGAGATTTTACAGTTTTTCGTAGTTTAGATCAAGTCTGTTCTTCATACCTACAGTCCACGAAAAAGCCAAAAAAAATTAGGGTTAGTTCATCATATCCGAACCAATCTGAGCCTTTGCATAATCTTTTTAGGGTTTTGCTTTGTTGAATTTGTGGTTGCATCGTCGTGTCTAGTTGCTGGTCTTAGCGTTAGTCTTTTAGAGTTTCGAGTTCTGGTCATAAGTTGTCACGCCGCCACCGCACCATCATCATCGCCCCTGTCACCTACCACCACCGCTCCAAATCCGTATCCATATACCACCACCAATCCGTATCCATATACCACCACCGATCCATATCCATATATTACCACCGCTGCCATATACCACCACCATATATCCACCACCAATCCGAGTTCCTTGCATATTAGGTGTGTTTTTGAGATCCATCTAGATTCCGATTCGTGTTTCCTTGCCGGAGTAGGTTTCGGAAAAAAAAACAAGAGTCCGGAAACCACCCTCCGTTTAGGCCCAAATTTTTTCGAAAAAGCATTTTTCGAGAAAATTTCTGGCTATCCTATTTTTAGGTGTTTCTGAGTGTTTTGAGACAGGTGCCATTATAGGAAGTTTTTTTTGACCCGTTTCCATTTTTGGGTCCGGGCAGTCGAAAAAACAAAAAAAAAATTGGTCGAAAAAATTTCTTGCCCATCCTGTCAGTTTGACCTAGGAAGAGTTTTGAGACACTAGCCATTATAGTGATTTTTCGCAAAAAAAACAGCGCAAAAATAAAAAAGAGCGCAAAAAAAAGAGCGAAAAAAATTCCAGAGTGTGCTTTTTCCTTGTTTACGTGCAGCGCCATGATTTTGTTAGTGTTCTAGGCTCGCGTCTCTAACACGGTCTAGCCTAGGACCAGCACAGTACCGTCGTTGAGCGTTTATTCAACGTTGCATCTCTGAATTGATTATTGCTGACCCTTTTTGCTACCATATTATAAGCCTTCCCAGCTCCACATACATCTACGTCGTGCGTTTGACTCTCCCTGGTAATCGCTCTATCCAAGCTTTGAGAGTTTTGACTACAACGGTTGCCGATCACCGCCTGCTGCTGGGTAAGAACTGGTAAGAATTTGAGTTTTGCTTGACGGGTTTGTGATACACCACCACCACTTCTTAGTAGTCTGTAGGATCATATTCTTGTGTGTTTCTATTTGCTGCTAACCATGGTAGGATCACAAGCCGATGAGACTGATTGGGAGAACCTAACGAATAAACAGCTACATGATAAATTTCAGCAAATGATGAGTGGACAGGTGCAAGATGTGCTAAACAGATTTGACGAGGCCATGGAGAAGATAGATGGCATGGAGAAGACATTCGAAACAAAGCTTGATAGCAAGTTTAATGAATTGCTCGCGCGTTTACCACCACCACCACCAGCTGCACCTATCGCACCTCTGCAACACCAACAACAACGCATCCTTCTGAATCAGTATGGACGAGCGAAGCGTGTTCCTATTGAGGATGGCCAAACTTCTGGTGCTGCTGTTCCTGTTATTGATGCTTCTTTGGCTCCTGCTACTGCTGCTGCTGGTACCCAGGAGGATGATGAGTATGCGGGCAATTATGAGGATGAGGTTGATCAAAATCAGAACTACATGCACCCACCAGCACCACCACCAGCAGGTCGACCTCAGGTATATATTCGTAATGGTAGGCCTGCACCACCACCTCAGGTACGAGATGATGTGCATATTCCTAAACTGAAATTGAATATTCCACCATTTGAGGGTAGATATGTTCCTGATATATATCTTACTTGGGAGTTAGAAACTGAACAACGTTTTACATGTTTACAATATCCCGAGGAGAGACGGGTTGCTGCTGTTGTTTGTGCTTTCACTAGTTTTGCATGTGTATGGTGGTCTGAACATTGTAGATTATATCCTATTCGAACTACTTGGGCTGCTTTGAAAACTGCTATGCGTACGCATTGGGTTCCACCATATTATCAACGTGAATTGCTTCAAAAATTGCAGCGTTTAAGACAAGGGAAAAATTCTGTAGAAGAATATTATCAGGAATTACAAACTGGCATGATTAGATGTGGTATTGTTGAGGAGAATGAAGCTATGCTTGCACGTTTTCTGGGTGGATTAAATAGAGAGATTCAGACCATTCTAGACTATAAGGAGTATACTAATATCACTTGTTTATTCCATCTTGCTTGTAAAGCTGAACGTGAAGTGCAGGATCGACAAGCATTGGCGCGATCTAACTTTTCTGCAGGCCAACCTTCATCATGGACACCGCGTGCATCTTCTACTTCAACTGCACCAGCACCTCAATCAGGTGCCTCCTCCAGTCGTGATACAAGAAAACAGGCACAACCACCATTATCTGCCAAGAGCGCACCTGTTGGGCCTGCACAGAGTTCTTCTTCTTCCATGGCATCAACAGGGCACACAAGTGATATTATTTGTCGTTGTTGTAAGGGAGGAGGTCATTATGTGAGAGAATGCAAATCTCCGCGTGTGATGATTGCTACCGCAGATGGTGGATATGAGTCCGCTAGTGACTATGATGAGGAGACTTTGGCTCTTATTACACGTGAAGAACATGGTGGAGATGATTCTGATCATGAGACACAATACATGGCTCCTGAAGACGCTGACAGGTATGAATGTTTAGTTGCTCAACGTGTTTTGAGTGTGCAGGTCACACAAGCTGAGCAAAATCAGAGGCACAATTTGTTCCATACCAAGGGAGTTGTGAAGGAACGTTCTATGCGCGTCATAATAGACGGAGGGAGCTGCAACAACTTGGCTAGCATGGAGATAGTGGAGAAGCTTTCTCTCACCACAAGACCACATCCACATCCTTACTACATCCAATGGTTCAACAACAGCGGCAAGGTTAAGGTAACACGTACTGTTCGTGTGCATTTTAGTATCTCTACATATGTTGATTATGTTGATTGTGATGTGGTACCTATGCAAGCATGTTCCTTATTACTTGGTAGACCATGGCAATTTGATAAAAACTCTGTACACCATGGTAGAAACAATCACTATACTCTTGTTCATAAGGATAAAAATATTACTTTGCTTCCTATGACTCCTGATTCCATTTTGAAAGATGATATTAATAGAGCTAATAAAGCAAAACAGGAGAAGAATAAGAGTGAAAATCAGATTGTGGCAAAAGAATTTGAGCAACAAATGAAGCCTAATAATAAACCATCTAGTGTTGCTTCTGAAATTAAATTGAAAAGTGCATGTTTATTTGCCACCAAATCTGATATTGATGAGCTAGATTTCCGCAAATCTGTTTGCTATGCTTTTGTGTGCAAAGAGGCATTATTTTCATTCGAGGACGTACCTTCCTCTTTGCCTCCTGCTGTCACTAACATTTTGCAGGAGTTCGCTGACGTCTTTCCACAAGACGTGCCACCGGGATTACCGCCTATTCGAGGGATTGAGCATCAGATTGACTTAATTCCCAGTGCTTCACTGCCAAACCGTGCACCATACCGTACCAATCCAGAGGAGACGAAGGAGATTATGTGTCAAGTACAAGAGCTTCTCGACAAAGGTTATATACACGAATCCCTTAGTCCTTGTGCTGTTCCTATTATTCTAGTGCCGAAAAAGGATGGTACATCACGTATGTGTGTTGATTGTAGAGGCATTAATAATATTACTATTCGTTATCGTCATCCTATTCCTAGGCTCGATGATATGCTTGATGAATTGAGTGGCTCTACAATATTCTCCAAAGTTGATTTGCGTAGTGGATACCATCAAATTCGTATAAAATTGGGAGACGAATGGAAAACAGCATTTAAAACTAAGTTTGGATTATATGAGTGGTTAGTCATGCCTTTTGGGTTAACTAATGCACCTAGTACTTTCATGAGATTAATGAACGAAGTTTTACGTGTTTTCATTGGACGATTTGTGGTAGTTTACTTTGATGACATATTGATTTATAGCAGATCTTTGGAAGAACATTTGGAACATTTACGTGCTGTTTTTATTGCTCTACGTGATGCACGTTTGTTTGGTAACCTTGGGAAGTGCACCTTTTGCACCGACCGAGTATCTTTTCTTGGCTATGTTGTTACTCCACAGGGAATTGAAGTTGATAAAGCCAAGATTGAAGCTATTGAGAGTTGGCCGCAGCCCAAAACGGTCACACAAGTAAGGAGTTTTCTTGGCCTCGCTGGATTCTATAGGCGTTTTGTGAGAGATTTCAGCACCATTGCTGCACCTCTCAATGAGCTTACAAAGAAAGATGTGCCTTTTCTTTGGGGTACCGCACAGGAAGAAGCCTTCTCGGTATTGAAAGATAAGTTGACACATGCTCCTTTACTCCAACTTCCTGATTTTAATAAGACTTTTGAGCTTGAATGTGATGCTAGTGGAATTGGATTAGGCGGTGTGTTATTACAAGATGGCAAACCTGTTGCATACTTTTCTGAAAAATTGAGTGGGCCTAGTCTGAATTATTCTACTTATGATAAAGAATTATATGCTCTTGTTCGGACTTTAGAAACATGGCAACATTATTTATGGCCCAAAGAATTTGTTATACATTCTGATCATGAATCTTTGAAACATATTAAAAGTCAAGCTAAACTGAATCGTAAACATGCTAAATGGGTTGAATTCATTGAGACTTTTCCTTATGTCATTAAACACAAGAAGGGAAAAGAAAATGTTATTGCTGATGCATTGTCTCGCCGCTATACTATGCTTTCACAACTTGTGATAGAGGCGAGGGTCCCGATCTTTCGATGAGATGATAACTATCGATTTGGTGGAGATGACTTTGATGATCCGACTACAAACGTGCATGACGTTGCGCCTTAGCAATCGCTAAACCAATCTCCTGAGGTTACTGACGATGCCGGAAGCACGGTCAGCCTGACCACGAAGGTCTATTCCTGCAAGCAATCGAAGAACGAGCAAGAATATGATAAAGCAATCTGAATATTGCAAATATATATGAGGTATTGATAATGGTGGGGATCCGTAAGCGGTCTTGGTCTGGTCGTTGGACACAAACGAAGTACACGAAGTTGCAATGGCTAACTTTTAACTAAACAAATCCCAAGGAAAAGCTACTAGATGGATCTACTTATATAGGAGCAAGGGGTGGCGGCCAAGGAGGTGGGAGGACGTCCCAAGGCAGCCTAAAACTAAATCTAGGTCGTACAAGGCCAATGGGCCCAAGTGGAGGTGATGTAACACCTTTGGACTTGTAGTTTGACCCGGATTCTGCTGCAGCGTCAGATTGTTTCGTCCACAACTCAACGCTCCGAACGAATTTGAAGGTGATTCCAATTGGGTTGGAAAGTGCACGAAATCTAGTTTCCAACAAAAAAAGAATCACCCAATTCGGAGTCCGTATGAAAAACTTGTGTGCGTTTTGAGTCAGGTGTGTCTGTGCAGTCCGAATCTGAATCCAGAACGTGAGAGACTTGGACTCTATCTTCTCTTGGGCCAAAAGTGACGTGAGAGAACTTTTTGGACAGCAAATAAACATCTCTTTCTTCCTTATCTTCATATGTGGATTGTACAAATGTCCCATACACCTGCAATTAGACAAAACACAAAAGTGTGTGAAGTATTTTTGTTCTGGATAACATAAATAGATTATTGAATAGTTTGCACTAGAAATCACCTGACAAATATGCATATATGCAATATTTTTGGTCATATCCAAGGTAGTCATGTCCTCATCACGCCCCCTTCCGAATCAGTATGGACGAGCACAGCGTGTTCCTATTGAGCTAGGACAAAATTCTGGTGCCGCTGCTACTGCTGTTGGTGCTTCTTTGGCTCCTGCTACTGCTGCTGCTGGTACCCAGGAGGATGATGATTATGTGGGAGATTATGAGGATGAGGTTGATCAAAATCCGAACTACGTGCAGCCACCAGCACGACCACCACCAGGTCGACCTCAGGTATATATTCGTAATGGTAGGCCTGCACCACCACCTCAGGTATGAGATGATGTCCATATTCCTAAACTGAAATTGAATATTCCACCATTTGAGGGTAGATATGATCCTGATATATATCTTACTTGGGAGTTAGAAACTGAACAACGTTTTACATGTTTACAATATCCCGAGGAGAGACGGGTTGCTGCTGCTGTTTGTGCTTTCACTAGTTTTGCATGTGTCTGGTGGTCTGAACATTGTAGATTATATCCTATTCCAACTACTTGGGCTTCTTTGAAAACTGCTATGCGTACGCGTTGGGTTCCACCATATTATCAACGTGAATTGCTTCAAAAATTGCAGCGTTTAAGACAAGGAAAAAATTCTGTAGAAGAATATTATTAGGAATTACAAACTGGCATGATTCGATGTGGTATTGTTGAGGAGAATGAAGCTATGCTTGCACGTTTTTTGGGTGGATTAAATAGAGAGATTCAGACCATTCTAGACTATAAGGAGTATACTAATATCACTCGTTTATTCCATCTTGCTTGTAAAGCTGAACGTGAAGTGCAGGATCGACAAGCATTGGCGCGAACTAACTTTTCTGCAGGCCGACCTTCCTCATGGACGTCGCGTGCATCTTCTACTTCAACTGCACCAGCACCTCAATCAGGTGCCTCCTACAGCCGTGATACAAGAAAACAGGAACAACCACCATTATCTGCCAAGAGCGCACCTGCCGGGCCTGCACAGAGTTCTTCTTCTTCTAGGGCATCAACAGGGCACACAAGTGATATTATTTGTCGTCGTTGTAAGGGAGGAGGTCATTATGCGAGAGAATGCAAATCTCCGCGTGTGATGATTGCTACCGCGGATGGTGGATATGAGTCCGCTAGTGACTATGATGAGGAGACATTGGCTCTTATTACACGTGAAGAACATGGTGGAGATGATTCTGATCATGAGACGCAATACATGGCTCCTGAAGACGCTGACATGTATGAATGTTTAGTTGCTCAACGTGTTTTGAGTGTGCAGGTCACACAAGCTGAGCAAAATCAGAGGCACAATTTGGTCCATACCAAGGGAGTTGTGAAGGAACGTTCTGTGCACGTCATAATAGACGGAGGGAGCTGCAACAACTTGGCTAGCATGGAGATGGTGGAGAAGCTTTCTCTCACCACAAGACCACATCCACATCCTTACTACATCCAATGGTTCAACAACAGCGGCAAGGTTAAGGTAACACGTACTGTTCGTGTGCATTTTAGTATCTCTACATATGCTGATTATGTTGATTGTGATGTGGTACCTATGCAAGCATGTTCCTTATTACTTGGTAGACCATGGCAATTTGATAAAAATTCTGTACACCATGGTAGAAACAATCACTATACTCTTGTGCATAAGGATAAAAATATTACTTTGCTTCCTATGACTCCTGATTCCATTTTGAAAGATGATATTAATAGAGCTAATAAAGCAAAACAGGAGAAGAATAAGAGTGAAAATCAGATTGTGGCAAAAGAATTTGAGCAACAAATGAAGCCTAATAATAAACCATCTAGTGTTGCTTCTGAAATTAAATTGAAAAGTGCATGTTTATTTGCCACCAAATCTGATATTGATGAGCTAGATTTCAGCAAATCTGTTTGCTATGCTTTTGTGTGCAAAGAGGCATTATTTTCATTCGAGGACGTGCCTTCCTTTTTGCCTCCTGCTGTCACTAACATTTTGCAGGAGTTCGCTGACGTGTTTCCACAAGACGTACCACCGGGATTACCGCCTATTCGAGGGATTGAGCATCAGATTGACTTAATTCACGGTGCTTCACTGCCAAACCGTGCACCATACCGTACCAATCCAGAGGAGACGAAGGAGATTATGCGTCAAGTACAAGAGCTTCTCGACAAAGGTTATATACGCGAATCCCTTAGTCCTTGTGCTGTTCCTATTATTCTAGTGCCGAAAAAGGATGGTACATCACGTATGTGTGTTGATTGTAGAGGCATTAATAATATTACTATTCGTTATCGTCATCCTATTCCTAGGCTCGATGATATGCTTGATGAATTGAGTGGCTCTACAATATTCTCCAAAGTTGATTTGCGTAGTGGATACCATCAAATTCGTATGAAATTGGGAGATGAATGGAAAACAGCATTTAAAACTAAGTTTGGATTATATGAGTGGTTAGTCATGCCTTTTGGGTTAACCAATGCACCTAGTACTTTCATGAGATTAATGAACGAAGTTTTACGTGCTTTCATTGGACGATTTGTGGTAGTTTACTTTGATGACATATTGATTTATAGCAGATCTTTGGAAGAACATTTGGAACATTTACGTGCTGTTTTTATTGCTCTACGTGACGCACGTTTGTTTGGTAACCTTGGGAAGTGCACCTTTTGCACCGACCGAGTATCTTTTCTTGGCTATGTTGTTACTCCACAGGGAATTGAAGTTGATAAAGCCAAGATTGAAGCTATTGAGAGTTGGCCGCAGCCCAAAACGGTCACACAAGTGAGGAGTTTTCTTGGCCTCGCTGGATTCTATAGGCGTTTTGTGAGAGATTTCAGCACCATTGCTGCACCTCTCAATGAGCTTACAAAGAAAGATGTGCCTTTTCTTTGGGGTACCGCACAGGAAGAAGCCTTCTCGGTATTGAAAGATAAGTTGACACATGCTCCTTTACTCCAACTTCCTGATTTTAATAAGACTTTTGAGCTTGAATGTGATGCTAGTGGAATTGGATTAGGCGGTGTGTTATTACAAGATGGCAAACCTGTTGCATACTTTTCTGAAAAATTGAGTGGGCCTAGTCTGAATTATTCTACTTATAATAAAGAATTATATGCTCTTGTTCGGACTTTAGAAACATGGCAACATTATTTATGGCCCAAAGAATTTGTTATACATTCTGATCATGAATCTTTGAAACATATTAAAAGTCAAGCTAAACTGAATCGTAGACATGCTAAATGGGTTGAATTCATTGAGACTTTTCCTTATGTCATTAAACACAAGAAGGGAAAAGAAAATGTTATTGCTGATGCATTGTCTCGCCGCTATACTATGCTTTCACAACTTGACTTCAAAGTATTTGGTTTGGAGACCATCAAAGATCAATATGTGCATGATGCTGATTTTAAAGATGTAATGCAGAATTGTAAAGAAGGAAGAATGTGGAACAAGTTCGTCGTTAACGATGGATTTGTGTTTCGTGCTAACAAGCTATGCATTCCAGCTAGCTCCATTCGTCTTTTGTTGTTGCAGGAGGCGCATGGAGGAGGATTAATGGGACACTTTGGCGTGAAGAAGACGGAGGACGTACTTGCTACACATTTCTTTTCTCCAAAGATGAGACGGGATGTTGAGCGTTTTATTGCTCACTGCACTACATGTCAAAAAGCTAAGTCACGACTCAATCCTCATGGTTTATATATGCCTTTGCCTATACCTAGTGTTCCTTGGGAGGATATATCTATGGACTTTGTTTTAGGTTTACCTCAAACAAAGAAGGGGAGGGATAGCATATTTGTTGTCGTGAATAGATTCTCGAAAATGGCACACTTTATACCATGTCATAAAAGTGATGATGCTGTTAATGTTGCTGATTTGTTCTTTCGTGAAATTATTCGCTTGCATGGTGTGCCAAATACTATTGTTTCAGATCGTGATACTAAATTTCTTAGCCACTTTTGGAGATGTTTATGGGCTAAGTTGGGGACTAAACTGCTTTTTACTACTACTTGTCACCCCCAAACTGATGGACAAACTGAAGTAGTCAATAGAACATTGTCTACTATGCTTAGGGCTGTTTTGAAGAATAATAAGAAAATGTGGGAGGAATGCTTGCCTCATATTGAATTTGCTTATAATCGTTCATTGCATTCTACTACTAAGATGTGCCCTTTTGAAGTTGTGTATGGTTTCCTACCTCGTGCACCTATTGATTTGTTGCCTCTTCCAACTTCGGAGAAGGTTAATTTTGATGCTAAACAATGTGCTGAATTGATTTTAAAACTGCATGAGTTAACTAAGGAAAACATTGAGCGTATGAATGCTAAATATAAACTTGCTGGAGACAAGGGTAGAAAACATGTTGTGTTTGCACCTGGAGATCTTGTTTGGTTACATTTGCGTAAGGATAGATTTCCTAATTTGCGCAAATCAAAGTTAATGCCACGTGCTGATGGTCCCTTTAAGGTGTTAGAGAAAATAAATGATAATGCATATAAACTTGAGCTGCCTGCAGATTTTGGGGTTAGTCCCACTTTTAACATTGCAGATTTGAAGCCTTATTTGGGTGAGGAAGATGAACTTCCGTCGAGGACGACTTCATTTCAAGAAGGGGAGGATGATGAGGACATCAATACAATTGTTACACCCACAGCCCCTGCTGCTATACATACTGGACCAGTTACTAGAGCTCGTGCACGCCAACTAAATTACCAGGTACTTTCGTTTCTTGGTAATGATTCTAATGTTCATGAGAATATGATGCTGCCTAAATTGGATACATTTGTTTTGCTTACAAATGAAGGGCCTAGCTTGGAGAAGGATGAACATTGGAGCAAGAACAAGCATGGAGATGATGGCATGCGCAAGGGAAACAAGAACGGAGTTACAAGTGATGATTTCAGGACTTTGAAGCCACCATAATGGGTGCATGAAGCCTTGGACGAAATATACAAGATGCCACTTCATAAATTTCGTCCCGAGGCTATTTTAGGTGCTGCGTCACCTTATTATTGGGCCAGGCCCATGTAATTTCGAAATACATAAGTATAGGCTATTTTTAGAGTCCGTATGTGTGGGGAAACAAGAGATAGGGTTGATTTCGGACCCCTCCACCAAGGGCCACGAAATTCCCCCCCTCTTCCTCCATATATACAGCCCTTAGGGCGTCGTTTAGACTTTGGGGTTGTGTTTAGATTAAAAGTTCGCCATAGCTGCAACTTCGCGTACTTCGTTTGTGTTCAACGACCAGACAAAGGCGTCACAGAACCCCACCTTGATCAATAAAGCTTTCATCTTATATTCGCAATATCCAGATTGCAATCTCAGTTTCTTGCTTGTTCTTCGTTTGCTCGCAGGAAACAGACCCTCGTGGTCAGGTTGATCGTGCTCCGGCGTGGTCAATAACCTCTCGGAGTTGGTTTAGCGATTGCTAAGGCGCGACGTCCTCGCACGTTCGTAGTCGGATCGTCAAAGTCGACTTCCACCAAAGCGATATCCATCATCTCATCGAAAGACGGGACACCTTTGCCTCTATCAGGATATGAGTCCGCTAGTGACTATGATGAGGAGACATTGGCTCTTATTACACGTGAAGAACATGGTGGAGATGATTCTGATCATGAGACGCAATACATGGCTCCTGAAGACGCTGACAGGTATGAATGTTTAGTTGCTCAACGTGTTTTGAGTGTGCAGGTCACACAAGCTGAGCAAAATCAGAGGCACAATTTGTTCCATACCAAGGGAGTTGTGAAGGAACGTTCTGTGCGCGTCATCATAGACGGAGGGAGCTGCAACAACTTGGCTAGCATGGAGATGGTGGAGAAGCTTTCTCTCACCACAAGACCACATCCACATCCTTACTACATCCAATGGTTCAACAACAGCGGCAAGGTTAAGGTAACACGTACTGTTCGTGTGCATTTTAGTATCTCTACATATGCTGATTATGTTGATTGTGATGTGGTACCTATGCAAGCATGTTCCTTATTACTTGGTAGACCATGGCAATTTGATAAAAATTCTGTACACCATGGTAGAAACAATCACTATACTCTTGTGCATAAGGATAAAAATATTACTTTGCTTCCTATGACTCCTGATTCCATTTTGAAAGATGATATTAATAGAGCTAATAAAGCAAAACAGGAGAAGAATAAGAGTGAAAATCAGATTGTGGCAAAAGAATTTGAGCAACAAATGAAGCCTAATAATAAACCATCTAGTGTTGCTTCTGAAATTAAATTGAAAAGTGCATGTTTATTTGCCACCAAATCTGATATTGATGAGCTAGATTTCAGCAAATCTGTTTGCTATGCTTTTGTGTGCAAAGAGGCATTATTTTCATTCGAGGACGTGCCTTCCTCTTTGCCTCCTGCTGTCACTAACATTTTGCAGGAGTTCGCTGACGTCTTTCCACAAGACGTGCCACCGGGATTACCGCCTATTCGAGGAATTGAGCATCAAATTGACTTAATTCCCGGTGCTTCACTGCCAAACCGTGCTCCATACCGTACCAATCCAGAGGAGACGAAGGAGATTATGCGTCAAGTACAAGAGCTTCTCGACAAAGGTTATATACGCGAATCCCTTAGTCCTTGTGCTGTTCCTATTATTCTAGTGCCGAAAAAGGATGGTACATCACGTATGTGTGTTGATTGTAGAGGCATTAATAATATTACTATTCGTTATCGTCATCCTATTCCTAGGCTAGATGATATGCTTGATGAATTGAGTGGCTCTACAATATTCTCCAAAGTTGATTTGCGTAGTGGATACCATCAAATTCGTATGAAATTGGGAGATGAATGGAAAACAGCATTTAAAACTAAGTTTGGATTATATGAGTGGTTAGTCATGCCTTTTGGGTTAACTAATGCGCCTAGTACTTTCATGAGACTAATGAACGAAGTTTTACGTGCTTTCATTGGACGATTTGTGGTAGTGATGAGGACATCAATACAATTGTTACACCCACAGCCCCTGCTGCTATACATATTGGACCAATTACTAGAGCTCGTGCACGCCAACTAAATTATCAGGTACTTTCGTTTCTTGGTAATGATTCTAATGTTCATGAGAATATGATGCTGCCTAAATTGGATACATTTGTTTTGCTTACAAATGAAGGGCCTAGCTTGGAGAAGGATGAACATTGGAGCAAGAACAAGCATGGAGATGATGGCATGCGCAAGGGGAACAAGAACGGAGTTACAAGTGATGATTTCAGGACTTTGAAGCCACCATAATGTGTGCATGAAGCCTTGGACGAAATATACAAGATGCCACTTCATAAATTTCGTCCCGAGGCTATTTTAGGTGCTGCGTCACCTTATTATTGGGCCAGGCCCATGTAATTTCGAAATACATAAGTATAGGCTATTTTTAGAGTACGTATGTGTGGGGAAACAAGAGATAGGGTTGATTTCGGACCCCTCCACCAAGGGCCACGAAATTCCCCCCTCTTCCTCCATATATACAGCCCTTAGGGCATCGTTTAGACTTCGGGTTTTGTTTAGATTAAAAGTTCGCCATAGCTGCAACTTCGCGTACTTCGTTTGTGTTCAACGACCAGACAAAGGCGTCACAGAACCCCACCTTGATCAATAAAGCTTTCATCTTATATTCGCAATATCCAGATTGCAATCTCAGTTTCTTGCTTGTTCTTCGTTTGCTCGCAGGAAACAGACCCTCGTGGTCAGGTTGATCGTGTTCCGGCGTGGTCAATAACCTCTTGGAGTTGGTTTAGCGATTGCTAAGGCGCGACGTCCTCGCACGTTCGTAGTCGGATCGTCAAAGTCGACTGCCACCAAAGCGATATCCATCATCTCATCGAAAGACGGGACCCCTTTGCCTCTATCACATAATGTGTATTAACAGCCCATAATGCAATAAATATCGATATAAAAGTATGATGCAAAATGGACGTATCAACTCCCCCAAGCTTAGACCTCGCTTGTCCTCAAAGGGAAGCCAATATCAAAAAATATGTCCACATGTTTAGAGATAGAGGTGTCGATAAAATAAAATACAGACATGAGGGCATCAGGATCATTCTTAGAACAGCAACATATATATATATATATATATATATATATATATTATCTTCTGATTTCTTATGCTAAAGTAACAATTCATTCACAATTTCAAGTATGAATAAGAAACTTCATTGAAAACTAACAAACTATAATCTCAATCATTGAAGCAATTGCAATTTATCATAACATCAGAAAGAGTCAATATAAGAGCTTTTCAGCAAGTCCACATACTAAACTATCATTTAGTCTTTCACAATTGCTAACACTCACGCAATAGTTATGGGTATGAAGTTTTAGTCAGACACAGAGAAAGATAGGGGATTATAGTTTTGCCTCCCAACCTTTTACCTCAAAGGTAATGTCAACAGTAATAGTTCATGAAAACTCACATCCAATTAGCTATATATATCAGGACCTTTCCAACACATTGTGCTTGCCAAAGGAGAAAATGTAGAAAGGAAAGGTGAGAATCACCATGACTCTTGTATAAAGTGTAAGACAAGAATAAAAGATAGGCCCTTCGCAGAGGGAAGCAGAGGTTGTCATGTGCTTTTATGGTTGTATGCACAAAATCTTAATGCGAAAGAATGTCACTTTATATTGCCACTTGTGATACGGACCTTTATTATGTAGTCCGTCGCTTTTAGTTCTTCCATATCACAAGATCGTATAAAGCTTATTTTCTCCACAATAATAAATCATACATATTTAGAGAGCAATTTTTATTGCTTGCAACAATGACAACTTACTTGAAGGATCTTACTCAATCCATAGGTAGATATGGTGGACTCTCATGGCAAAACTGGGTTTAAGGATATTTGGAAACACAAGTAGTATTTCTACTTGGTGCAAAGAATTTGGCTAGCATGAGAGGGAAAGTCAAGATCAACATGTTGGATGATCCATGACAATATAATTTATTTTAGATGTAAGAAAACATAACCCATTACGTTGTCTTCCTTGTCCAACATCAACTCTTTAGCATGTCATATATTAATGAGGGCTCAAATCATAAAAGATGTCCAAGATAGTATATTTATATGTGAAAACCTCTCTTTCTTTATTACTTCATATTAATTGCGACAATGACCAAAACTATGCTTGTCAACTCCCAACAATTTTTATTCATCATACTCTTTATATGTGAAGTCATTACTCTCCATAAGATCCATATGATCTCTTTATTTCTTTTTATTCTTTCTCTTCTCTTTTATTTTTATTCCCTCCAGATCATGGCAAAATAATCAGGCCCTTGACTCAAAACTAATCTTTATTATATATAGCTCACGGACTCGATTACATAGAAGGATCATAAAGCAAAACTCAAAACTAGATAATACTAAATCTTTATTCTACTAGATCAACATATTACCAAAAGGATCGAACTAAGAAAAATGGTAAAGATAAAAGTGTGATGGTGATACGATACCGGGGCACTCCCCCAAGCTTGGCAGTTGCCATGGGGAGTGCCCATACCCGATACTCAGTTCTTCTTTGTTGGTGAGGAAGGCGTTGGTGATGATGGATAGTCGCACATCGAGTGTAGGAGATCCTCCAATTTGTGGATAATGCCCTTGAGTGTGATGATATGCTCCTTCAACAAAATATTATCACTTGTGAGATACTTGTTTTGAATGTGAGCTAACTCAATCATCTTGAAAGCTTCAATCTCCATTGGGGTAAAGAGATTGTGATGAGGTTGAATGAAGTCTTTGTCTACTACTGCCGGAACTTGATCCCCCATGGCCTTCTTGGTCCCATCATCCTTGTTGATCTCTCCGGGCTCTTCTCTCTTCAGCTCTATCTTCATTAGCCAAGCATCGTTGCCCTCATTGTTGGAGGAGGGAGATGACATGTTGCCTGGCCTTGACAACCCTAGCAGAAAACAGCTCGAAATAAAAAACAGGAGATATTTGCGTGGTACGGTGATCAAAACCTTCGGGAGATTATATAATGAATTTTTACCGACCGAAACACGTATCATGCAAGAAAACAGAGTCCGGAGAGCACACGAGGTGCCCATGAGGTAGGGGGTACACCCAGGGGGTAGGGCGCGCCCTCCACCCTCGTGTCCTTCCCGGACTGCTTCTTATTTTCCTATTTTCCTAAATATTCCAAAACGGAGAAAAATTGCTATTAGAACTGTTTTGGAGTCGGTTTACTTACCGTACCTCATACCTCTTCCTTTTCGGAGTCTGAAACATTCTGGAAAGTGTCCCTTATGTATTCCTCTGGGGTTACTGTTTCAATAACATTAGTTTCAACATTTATGGGATTACCTGAGATATAATGTTTGATTCTTCGACCGTTCACCACCCTCGGATTTTTGCCTTCGAAGTTGTTGATTTTCATGGCACCGGAACGATAGACCTCCTCGATGACGTAAGGACCTTCCCATTTAGAGAGGAGCTTTCCTTCAAAAAGTCTTAAACGAGAGTTGTATAACAATACATAATCACCTACATTAAACTCACATTTTTGTATCCTTTTATCATGCCATCTTTTAACTTTTTCTTTAAATAGTTTGGCATTCTCATAGGCCTGGGTTCTCCATTCATCAAGTGAGCTAATGTCAAAAAGCCTCTTCTCACCGGCAAGTTTGAAATCATAATTGAGCTCTTTAATGGCCAAATATGCCTTATGTTCTAGTTCGATAGGTAAGTAACATGCTTTTCCATAAACCATCTTATACGGAGACATACCCATAGGATTTTTATATGCAGTTCTATAAGCCCATAATGCATCATCAAGTTTCTTGGACCAATTCTTTCTAGATCTATCAACAGTCTTTTGCAAAATTAATTTAAGCTCTCTATTACTCAATTCTACTTGACCACTAGACTGTGGGTGATACGGGGATGTAATCCTATGATTAACATCATATTTAGCAAGCATTTTACGAAAAGCACCATGAATAAAATGTGAACCACCATCAGTCATTAAGTATCTAGGGACTCCAAACCTCGGAAAAATAACTTCTTTAAGCATCTTAATAGAGGTGTTATGATCAGCACTACTAGTTGGAATAACTTCTACCCACTTAGTAACATAATCAACAACAACTAAAATATGTGCATACCCATTAGAGGAAGGAAACGATCCCATATAATCGAAGCCCCAAACATCAAATGGTTCAATAACAAGTGAATAATTCATAGGCATTTCTTGACGTCTACTAATATTACCGATTCTTTGACATTCATCACAAGACAATTCAAACTTCCGAGCATCTTTGAAGAGAGTAGTCCAATAAAAACCGGATTGCAATACCCTATGTGCAGTTCTATCTCCAGCATGGTGTCCTCCATAAGCCTCTGAGTGACACTTGCGTAGGATCTGTTCCTATTCATGTTCAGGAACACAACATCTAATAACACCATCTACTCCTTCTTTATAAAGATGTGGGTCATCCCAGAAGTAATGCTTAAATCATCGAAGAACTTTTTCTTTTGCTGGTATGTGAAACTAGGTGGTATAAACTTAGCAACTATGTAATTAGCATAATCAGCATACCATGGAGCAGTACGAGAAGCATTTATGATAGCTAATTGTTCATCAGGAAATCTATCATCAATAGGTAGTGGGTCATCAAGAACATTCTCTAACCTAGACAAGTTGTCTGCAACGGGGTTCTCAGCTCCCTTTCTATCAATAATATGCTAATCAAATTCTTGTAGCAAGAGAACCCATCTAATAAGTCTAGGTTTAGCATCTTTCTTTTCCATAAGATATTTAATAGCAACATGATCAGTGTGAACAGTTACTTTAGAATCAACAATATAAGGTCTAAACTTATCACAAGCAAATACAACTGCTAAAAATTCTTTTTCAATAGTAGCATAATTTCTTTGGGCACTGTCTAGAGTTTTACCAGAATACTGGATAACATTTAATTTCTTATCAACTCTTTGTCCTAGAACATCCCCTACAATATAATCACTAGCATCACACATAATTTCAAAGGGTAAATTCCAATCAGGATGTTGAACAATAGGTGCAGAAATCAAAGCTTTCTTAAGTATTTCAAATGCTTCTACACAATCATCATCAAAGACAAAAGGAACATCCTTCTGTAAGAGATTAGTTAGAGGCCTGGAGATTTTTGAGAAGTCTTTAATGTACCTCCTATAAAACCCGACATGACCAAGGAAACTTCTTATACCTTTAATGTCCTTAGGACACGACATCATTTCAATAGCATCAACTTTAGCTTTATCTACTTCAATACCTCTTTCAGACATTTTATGCCCCAAGACAATACCTTCATTAACCATAAAGTGGCACTTCTCCCAATTAATGACAAGATTAGTTTCTTCACATCTCTGCAAAACTCGATCAAGGTTGCTTAAGCAATCATCGAAAGAAGTTCCATATACGAAAGAAATCATCCATGAATACCTCAACAATCTTTTCACAAAAGTCAGAGAATATAGCAGTCATACATCTTTGAAAGGTAGCAGGTGCATTGCATAAACCAAAAGGCATACGTCTATAAGCAAAGGTACCGAAAGGGCAAGTAAAAGTTGTCTTTTCTTGATCCTCTTTTGACACAGGTATTTGAGAGAAACTAGAATAACCATGTAACACCCCGGATGTAACTTTCCCAATTTGTACTCCAACTCTTGCCGTTTTCGGCGTTAATTTATTTTATTTTCTCGGGTTCGGGTCTTTGTCTCCGTGTGTTGTTGTCATTGTCATGCATCTCATATCATGTCATCATGTGCATTGCATTTGCATACGTGTTCGTCTCTTGCATTCGAGCATTTTCCCCGTTGTCCGTTTTGCATTCCGGCGCTTCTTCTCCTCCGGTGGTCTTTTCTACCTTTCTTTCGTGTGTGGGGATTAAACATTTCCGGATTGGACCGAGACTTGCCAAGCGGCCTTGGTTTACTACCGGTAGACCGCCTGTCAAGTTTCGTATCATTTGGACTTCGTTTGATACTCCAACGGTTAACCGAGGGACCGAAAAGGCCTCGTGTGTGTTGCAGCCCAACACCCCCGCAATTTTGCCCAAAACCCACCCAAGCCTTCTCCATCATCTAGAGCGTTCGATCACGATCGCGTGGCCTAAAACCGCACCTCATTTGGACTCTCCTAGCACCCTCTATGCCTATATATACACCCCTCCCGAAAATCCGGATCCCCCTCGTTTGAAACCCTAAAAATCATCTCCGCGCCGGCCGGACACGTCCGCCCTGGACTAACACATCGCCGCCGCCCACTCCCGTCGCGCCAAGTGGCGCCGCCACCACCTCCACCGCCGCGGCCCGCCAGGCCCAGCGCCGGCCCCCGCGAGCCCGCGAGCCGCT
>NC_041392.1:363290965-363324211 GCF_002162155.2 Triticum dicoccoides
GCCGTCCCGCCGCCGCCGCCTCGACCGCGCCGCCGTCGCCGCCCCGCCGCCGGCCAGATCTGGCATCCTCACGCCTGGATCTGGCGCCAGCACCCCTCTCCGGCGAGCTCCGGGTCCTCTCCGGCGAGCCGCGCCGCCACCTCGGTTCGCTCGCCGGACGAACCCTAGATCCGGAGGTCGAAAATTCTACTAAGTCCCTGATATTTTCCGTTTCAGGTGCCCATGTTCATCGTGTCGTAACTTTGCATCCGTAGCTCCGTTTTTGGCATATAGCATATCTAAATGTTCATTTCAGAGAGTTCATCATTTCATTCCATTGCATAATTTTCATTTGAGTTCATCTTGATGCCCGAAATGCTGTTAGAAGAGGGCTACTTGAGATTATTGTCAGATCTGCTACTCCATTTAGGTTTTTGTCATTTTTGCCATGATTAATGTGTGCATGATATGCCCTGATGTTCTACATATGTTTTGTTAAGGGTTTTGTCATCATTCCAGAGGTGCAACCCATGTATTTTTGTGATATGTGTGGTGACTAGCACAAGCTTGCAAAGTGGTGCACTTGGTAATTCTGTTTTCAGGGACTTAGCATTTCCACTAAGTCCTTGATCTGTTATCTCATATTGCCATATGTTCATGTTGTTTCCTAGTGATCCGTGCCTCTTTTGAGGATGATCAGTAAGGATGTTTTGTTAATCTTGTAGTGCTCTATCCATCCATGTCTTTGTTTGCAATTATGGAGCACCCTAGATTTAGTCAATCGAGCTCTACTTTTGCTACTTTGTGAATCTGGGCAGATTGTCAACTTGTTTGCAATTTTGCCGATGATGTTGTAGTTGATCCATGCATGCTATGCTATTGTTCTTGCCATGTCTAGCTTGCATTTTGTGTATTCTTGATGGATGTATGCTTATCTTATCATGACTTGCTCCGTATTGAGTGCATCGAGCTCGTAAACATGCCTACTTGATATCTGTTTTCAGCATGCTCCAGTTTTCAGTAAGTCTGGGAACTGGTTATGTTTTTGCCATGTTCACATGCTTGCAATTGTATTGTATGATCCCTTTTGGCTCAAGGTCACTAAGGGACTTTTGTTAAGCTCTTTGAGTAGCTCCATGCCATGCTTTACTTTGCCATGCTCAGGTCCTGTAGCATATAGTTTTGCTGCTCCGAAGAGCGCTACCTGATCTGAAATTCCAGACAAGTGTTAATTTCACAAAGTCTGAGATCTGTTTGCCATATGCATTTTTGCCATGCTTGTTTGAACCTGTTAATGGATGAATTGGCCGTAGCTCAGTGCTAGACTTTTGTTAAGAATCTTGAATTCATCCCTGCCATGTATTTTGTTGCCATGTTTGGGTGCTGTAGCATGTTCATCTCATTGGATTTAGAAGGCTACTTGCTGTAAATCGCAGACCGGTGTCATATTTGAATCGCTTGCCATTTCCAAACCGTAACTCCGATTTCGGCGTTTTTATATCGTTTTCAAGCGATTTCATCTCATCTTTTCAGTGGCACACTTGGATTTCCAAGTTGAAGCCAGGTTCATGCATTCCTTGTCACATCTTGCATATGCATCCCACATCGCATCCCGCATAGCATATCATCTTTGTATCATTTTGTTTGTTCCTTGCACGTGGTTGATTGTGTCCTTGTTTCTTTTTGTCTTGTTTGGGTAGAGCCGGGAGACGAGTTCGCTAACGAGGAGCCCGTTGAGTTTGCTTTCGAGGATCCAGTCAACTCTGACAACTGTGCAGGCAAGATGATCATACCCTCGAAATCACTACTATTTTTGCTATGCTAGTTTACTCGCTCTTTTGCTATGCCTATGCTACGATGCCTACCACTTGCTTTCAAGCCTCCCAAATTTCCATGTCAAACCTCTAACCCACCATGTCCTAGCAAACCGTTGATTGGCTATGTTACCGCTTTACTCAGCCCCTCTTATAGCGTTGCTAGTTGTAGGTGAAGATTGGAGGCCGTTCCTTGTTGGAACTTTTATTTACTTGTTGGGATATCATTATATTATATTGTTATCTTAATGCATCTATACACTTGGTAAAGGGTGGAAGGCTCGGCCTCTCGCCTAGTGTTTTGTTCCACTCTTGCCGCCCTAGTTTCCGTCATATCAGTGTTATGTTCCCGGATTTTTCGTTCCTTACGCGGTTGGGTTATAATGGGAACCCCTGGATAGTTCGCCTTGGTGAGATAACCTCGACGCCACCCAGTACTGGGGCGGGAGTTCGGGAGTATCGCCATAACTTGTATAACGGATGCTTTTCGAAGGTTGAGGTAGATGGTTTCTGAAGGTTTTTTGGTTATGTGTTGAAGGATGGATACAGCTGGATGTAGGATTTGCTAGATTTCGGTGAGATATTATGCTTCCCCTGTATCCCCAACACCTGATTGCATAACCAGAAAGGTTCGGGAGTTTCATAGGTGGGAATTCTTGTAGCTCTAGTTCTTCTTCCACGGATATTTGGTTTGAGATTGGGATTTCTTTCCGATTATTCGTTCTTGCTCCGTACCTTATTGATTTATTTCTCTACCTTAATTCTACGTGGCTTCTCAATTTATGGATATGTGACCATTTCAAGAGGAATGCATTCGTTCATTTTGTTCGGATGTGAAGACTATATGTTGCAGTTTTCATTCCATTGGATTCAGCTTAATATTTGTCTATCAATGTGCTAATGGATGTCAACCTCTTCAGGATGGCTCCTCCAACGCGCACGACTCCGAATCCTAATCCGCCACCACCTCCACCTCCTCCGGAGGCATGGCAAGCTGTGATGGCCGCAACCAATGCAAACACACAGTTGATCATGCAAATTCTTCAAGAGCGCAATCAAGGCAACCAAGGGAACCAAGGCAACAATCAGAATCACTTTGCTACACTCAACCAGTTCCTTGCTAACGGGCCAAAGACTTTCAGCAATTGTGTTGAGGCAACTGATGCTAACGATTGGCTAGTGGATCTGTGCAAACATTTCGAGTGCAGTAACGTCAGGCCTGAGGACTTTGTCAAGTTCGCTTCCTTCCAACTCAAAGATCAAGCTGCAGAATGGTTCCAGTAGTGAAAGGATTCCAGAGGTGGACGTGTTATCACTTAGGATGAATTTCGTCAAGATTCCCGAGCTCATCATATCCCCCAGAGCGTGGTTGAAAGCAAGCGTGAAGAATTCCGCAACCTGAAGCAAGGCTCTTTGTCTGTCTATGACTACAACAAGTTTTTTCAGAAGCTCGCCCGCTTTGCCAAGCAGGACGTCCCTGATGAGAAGAGCATGATATATCAGTTCAGGGGTGGTCTCAGAGAAGAAATTCAGCTAGCTCTTGTTCTCTTTGAGCCCTTGAGATACGATGAGTTCTACAACATGGCACTGAAGCAAGAGGCCGCTCACTTGAGGTGTGATGCTTCCAAGAAGCGAGTCAGAGATGTTACTCCTTCTTCCTCTACTCAAGTGGCCAAGCAGCAAAAGTATTGGCTTCCTCCTCCTCCGTTCCGTCAGCCGTATCAGCAGAAGAGCAAAGGTGGCAGTGGTTCTTCCCACCCACCCAACCCTAGCTTTCAGAACAAGACTTCATCTCAAGCTCCAAGATCGAGTGCTCCGTATCACCGTCCGCTTTCAGAGGTCACGTGCAACAAGTTCCAACAGAAGGGTCACTATGCCAACAAGTGTCTCAACCAGAGGCGTCTTCCCCCTCCTCCTCCTGTGAGATCGGCAAGTACAGCTGTGGTCAAGCTTAACCCCAAGCACGCCAAGGTTAATTTGATGAATGCAGCCCAGGCAGAGGACTCGTTAGATGTGATCATGGGTAACCTTCCTGTTAACGATATTCCTGCAAGAGTTCTTTTTGACACGGGTGCATCGCATTGCTTCATTTCCAAACCTTTTGCATCAAAGTATGAGTGCGATTATCAGTATCTGCAAAGTTCCTTGCAAATTGTGTCACCGGGCAAGTAGATGACAGCTAACACCTGTGTCCCGGAGGTTACTATCACATTGGGCGACTACAAGTTTCTTTCTTCCCCAATTGTTCTTGGTAACTCAGATATTGATCTTATTCTCGGAATGGATTGGCTTTCTAAGCACAAGGCACATCTTGATTGTGCTGCCAGGAAGTTTCAATTGACTCATTCGTCTGAGGATGTAATTGTCTTTGCTGCTCGGCATAATACCATCCATCTGTTTTCTCTCAATGAGAAGGGTGAATTGGATGCCATCTCTCAAATCCCAGTCGTTTGCGAATATCAAGACGTCTTTCCAGAAGAGCTTCCAGGAATGCCTCCGCACCGGCCAATGGAATTCGTTATTGATCTTGAGCCTGGCACGGAACCTGTGTGCAAACGTCCTTACAAGCTCGGACCTGAAGAGATGAAGGAGCTGAAGAAGCAACTCGATATTCAAGAGAAAATGGGTCTCATCCGGCCTAGTTCTTCTCCGTGGGGTTGTGGTGTTCTTTTTGTGAAGAAGAAGGATGGAACGGACCGACTTTGTGTTGACTACCGTCCATTGAACAAGAAGACCATCAAGAACAAATACCCACTTCCCAACATCAATGAGCTGTTCGAACAACTCAAAGGTGCCCAAGTATTCTCCAAGCTTGATCTCCGTATGGGTTATCATCAGATTCGAATCCGTGTGCAAGATATTCCCAAGACGGCTTTCAGGACAAGCTATGGTTCATATGAATACACAATCATGTCTTTTGGCCTCGTCAACGCTCCTCCGACTTCTCTCGCATGATGAACTTCATCTTCAACGCCTACACCAATGACTCTGTTTTGGTCTATCTCGACGACATTCTGGTTTTCTCGAAGAACAAGGAAGATCATGCCAAGCACTTGTGTTTGGTACTCGATAAGCTCAGGGAACATCAGTTCTACGCCAAGTTCTCCAAGTGTGAATTTTGGCTCGATGAGGTTCTTTATCTTGGTCATATCATCTCTGCCAAGGGCATTGCCGTGAATCCTGAGAAGGTGTCTGCAATTGTGAATTGGGAACCTCCTCAGAATGTGAAGCAACTCCGTAGCTTCCTCGGTCTCGCAAGCTACTGCCGAAGATTCGTTGAAAACTTTTCTAAGATCGCGAAGCCTCTCTCTAATCTTCTCCAGAAGCACGTCAAGTACGTTTGGTCTCCGGAGTGTGACATTGCTTTCAACACTTTGAAAGAGAAATTGATCACTGCTCCAGTTCTGACTCCGCCTGATGAATCCAAGTCGTACGAGGTCTTTTGTGATGCCTCTCTCCAAGGTCTTGGCGCAGTTTTGATGCAAGAGAAGAAAGTTGTTGCTTATACCTCTCGCCAATTGAAGCCTAATGAGAAGAACTACCCCACTCATGATCTCGAGTTGGCGGCAGTTGTGCATGCTCTTTTGACTTGGAGACATCTTCTATTGGGAAGAAAAGTGGACATTTTCACTGATCACAAGAGTCTCAAGTACATCTTCACTCAGCCTAATCTCAACCTCAGGCAAACTCGATGGGTTGAAATGATTCAAGAGTATAATCCGAGTATCGAGTATACTCCAGGCAAGGCCAATGTGATTGCTGACGCTTTGAGCAGGAAGGCTTATTGCAACAGTCTGATTCTCAAGCCTTATCAACCCGACCTTTGTGAAGCTTTCCGCAAACTTAATCTGCAAGTTGTTCCTCAAGGTTTCCTTGCCAACCTTCAAGTCTCTCCTACCTTGGAAGACCAGATTCGCCAAGCCCAGCTTCTTGATGCTATGGTGAAAAAGGTGAAGATTGGGATTGCCAAGAGTCAGCCCAAGTACAAGTGCTACCGCCTTGATGACAAGGACACTCTCTTCTTCGAGGATCGTATTGTTGTACCCAAAGGTGACCTCCGTAAAGTGATCATGAACGAGGCTCACAATTCCCTCCTCTCCATCCACCCTGGGAGCACGAAGATGTATCAGGACCTTAAGCAGGCTTATTGGTGGACTCGAATGAAGCACGAGATTGCTCAATTCGTGAATGAATGTGATGTCTGCAGAAGAGTGAAGGCAGAACACCAAAGGCCAGCTGGTCTCCTCCAACCTATTGCCATTCCAGAATGGAAGTTTGACCACATTGAAATGGACTTCGTGACTGGGTTTCCAAAGTCCAAGCATGGCAATGATGCTATATTCATTGTCATCGACAAACTCACCGAAGTGGCTCATTTTCTGCCTATCAAAGAGTCAATCACTGCAGCTCAATTGGCGGAACTCTATACCTCTCGGATTGTCTCTCTGCACGGTATTCCATAAGTGATCTCTTCAGACCGTGGCAGCATCTTTACCTCAAAGTTTTGGGATTCTTTCCAGAAGGCCATGGGCACCAACGTCCGCTTCAGCACAGCTTTCCATCCTCAAACTAGCGTTCAAGTCGAGCGTGTCAACCAGATTCTTGAAGATATGCTCAGGGCTTGTGTGATCTCCTTCATCTTTAAGTGGGAGGATTGTCTTCCTTATGCTGAATTCTCCTACAACAATAGTTTTCAAGCAAGTTCGGGCAAGGCCCCATTCGAAATTCTGTATGGAGGAAGTGCCGTACCCCTCTCAACTGGTATGAAACCGGTGAACGTCGGCTTTTGGGTAATGACTTAATAACAGAGGCAGAGGAAATGTGCAAAGTCATTCGTGATAACCTCAAAGCAGCCCAATCCCGCCAGAAGAGCTACTATGATAGTAAGCACCGTGATTTGGCTTTCGAGATCGGAGATCATGTTTACCTCCGTGTCTCTCCTATGAAAGGTACTCGTCGCTTCGGTATCAAAGGGAAGCTTGCCCCTAGATACGTGGGACCTTTCAAGATTGTCAGCAAGAGAGGCGACCTCGCCTATCAACTCAAGCTTCCTTCAAACTTTGCAAATGTTCATGACGTGTTCCATGTCTCTCAGTTCCGAAAGTGCTTCAAGACTCCTGACCGCACCGTCAACTTCGAGGACATTGAGCTCCAAGAAGATCTCTCTTACCGTGAGCACCCAGTTACTATTCTTGAAGAGACTGAACGCAAGACTCGAAATAAGTCAATCAAATTTCTCAAAGTCAAGTGGTCACACCATTCCGACCGTGAAGCTACCTGGGAACGCGAGGATCACCTCCGTTCTGAGTACCCGGCATTCTTTCAGTCCTAGATCTCGGGACGAGATCCTTTCGTAGTGGTGGAGTGTTGTAACACCCTGGATGTAACTTTCCCAATTTGTACTCCAACTCTTGTTGTTTCCGGCGTTAATTTATTTTATTTTCTCGGGTTCGGGTCTTTGTCTCCGTGTGTTGTTGTCGTTGTCATGCATCTCATATCATGTCATCATGTGCATTGCATTTGCATACGTGTTCGTCTCTTGCATTCGAGCATTTTCCCTGTTGTCCGTTTTGCATTCCGGTGCTTCGTTCTCCTCCGGTGGTCTTTTTTACCTTTCTTTCGTGTGTGGGGATTAAACATTTTCGGATTGGACCGAGACTTGCCAAGCGGCCTTGGTTTACTACCGGTAGACCGCCTATCAAGTTTCGTATCATTTGGAATTCGTTTGATACTCCAACGGTTAACCGAGGGACCGAAAAGGCCTCGTGTGTGTTGCAGCCCAACACCCCTCCAATTTGGCCCAAAATCCACCTAAGCCTTCTCCATCATCTAGAGCGTTCGATCACGATCGCGTGGCCGAAAACCGCACCTCATTTGGACTCTCCTAGCACCCTCTATGCCTATATATACACCCCTCCCGAAAATCCGGATCCCCCTCGTCTGAAACCCTGAAAATCATCTCCGCGCCGGCCGGACACGTCCGCCCTGGCCGGACACATCGCCGCCGCCCACTCCCGTCGCGCCAAGTGGCACCGCCACCAAGGGTTTTGTCATCTTTCGAGAGGTGCAACCCATGTATTTTTGTGATGTGTGTGGTGACTAGCACAAGCTTGCAAAGTGGTGCACTTGGTAATTTTGTTTTCAGGGACTTAGCATTTCCACTAAGTCCTTGATCTGTTATCTCATATTGCCATATGTTCATGTTGTTTCCTAGTGATCCGTGCCTCTTTTGAGGATGATCAGTAAGGATGGTTTGTTAATCTTGTAGTGCTCTGTCCATCCATGTCTTTGTTTGCAATTATGGAGCACCCTAGCTTGAGTCAATCGAGCTCTACGTTTGCTACTTTGTGAATCTGGGCAGATTGTCAACTTGTTTGCAATTTTGCCGATGATGTTGTAGTTGATCCGTGCATGCTATGCTATTGTTCTTGCCATATCTAGCTTGAATTTGGTGTATTCTTGATGGATGTATGCTTAGCTTATCATGACTTGCTCCGTATTGAGTGCATCGAGCTCGTAAACATGCCTACTTGATATCTGTTTTCAGCATGCTCCAGTTTTCAGTAAGTCTGAGAACTGGTTATGTTTTTGCCATGTTCACATTCTTGCAATTGTATTGTATGATCCCTTTTGGCTCAAGGTCACTAAGGGACTTTTGTTAAGCTCTTTGAGTAGCTACATGCCATGCTTTACTTTGCCATGTTCAGGTCCTGTAGCATATAGTTTTGCTGCTCCGAAGAGCGCTACCTGATCTGAAATTCCAGACAAGTGTTAATTTCACAAAGTCTGAGATCTGTTTGCCATATGCATTTTTGCCATGCTTGTTTGAACCTGTTAATGGATGAATTGGCCGTAGCTCAGTGCTAGACTTTTGTTAAGAATCTTGAATTCATCCCTGCCATGTATTTTGTTGCCATGTTTGGGTGCTGTAGCATGTTCATCTCATTGCATTTAGATGGCTACTTGTTGTAAATCGCAGACCGGTGTCATATTTGAATCGCTTGCCATTTCCAAACCGTAACTCCGATTTCGGCGTTCTTTATATTGTTTTCAAGCGATTTCATCTCATCTTTCCAGTGGCACACTTGGATTTCCAAGTTGAGGCCAGGTTTATGCATTCCTTATCACATCTTGCATATGCATCCCGCATCGCATCCCGCATAGCATATCATCTTTGCATCATTTTGTTTGTTCCTTGCACGTGGTTGATTGTGTCCTTGTTGCTTGTTTGTCTTGTTTGGGTAGAGCCGGGAGACGAGTTCGCTAACGAGGAGCCCGTTGAGTTTGCTTTCGAGGATCCAGTCAACTCTGACAACTGTGCAGGCAAGATGATCATACCCTAGAAATCACTACTATTTTTGCTATGCTAGTTTGCTCGTTCTTTTGCTATGCCAATGCTACGATGCCTACCACTTGCTTTCAAGCCTCCCAAATTTCCATGTCAAACCTCTAACCCACCGTGTCCTAGCAAACCGTTGATTGGCTATGTTACCGCTTTGCTCAGCCCCTCTTATAGCGTTGCTAGTTGCAGGTGAAGATTGGAGGCCGTTCCTTGTTGGAACTTTTATTTACTTGTTGGGATATCATTATATTATATTGTTATCTTAATGCATCTATACACTTGGTAAAGGGTGGAAGGCTCGGCCTATCGCCTAGTGTTTTGTTCCACTCTTGCCGCCCTAGTTTCCGTCATATCGGTGTTATGTTCCCGGATTTTTCGTTCCTTACGTGGTTGCGTTATAATGGGAACCCCTGGATAGTTCGCCTTGATTAAAACTTTTCCAGCAATGCCCAACCTTGGTTTTACCATTTGCCACCTAGCCTCTTTTTCCCTTGGGTTTCCGGAGCCCGAGGGTCATCTTATTTTAACCCCCCCGGGCCAGTGCTCCTCTGAGTGTTGGTCCAAACTAGAGTCCTGTGCAGCGCCCCCTCGGGGAAACTCGAGGTTTGGTTTTAGTTGTATGGAGCGCTCATCTGAGTGTGCCCTGAGAACAAGATATGTGCAGCTCCTATCGGGATTTGTCGGCACATTCGGGCGGTGTTGCTGGTCTTGTTTTAACCTGTCGAAGTGTCTTGAAGAATCGAGATACCGAGTCTGATCGGAATGTCTTGGGAGGAGGTCTATTCCTTCGTTGACCGTGAGAGCTTGTCATGGGCTAAGTTGGGACTCCCCTGCAGGGATTTGAACTTTCGAAAGCCGTGCCCGCGGTTATGGGCAGATGGGAATTTGTTAATGTCCGGTTGTAGATAACTTGAACCTTAACTTATTTAAAATGAATCAACTGAGTGTGTTACCGTGATGGCCTCTTCTCGGCGGAGTCCGGGAAGTGGACACGGTGTTGGAGTAATGTTTGCGCAGGTTGTCCTCTAGTTTCTCGCTCGCGCTTTGCCTCCTCTTCTCGCTCTCTTTTGTGAATAAGTTAGCCACCATATATGCTAGTCGCTTGTTGCAGCTCCACATATATTTGTACCTTGACTTACCTATAAGCTTAAATAGTCTTGATCGCGAGGGTGCGAGATTGCCTAGTCCCTGTGGCTCACAGATTACTATTACACCAGATGCAGGGCCCGATGATTCCGCTCCAGGTGACGCATTTGAGCTGAAGTGGGAGTTCAACGAGGACTCTCAATGTTACTATGTTTCCTTTCCTGATGATCAGTAGTGGTGACCAGTTGGGGGTGGTCGGGACCGTGTCGCTTGTTGGGTTATATTTTATTTTGGCGCCGTAGTCGGGCCATGAGTGTTCGGATGATGTAATGTTATTTATGTACTTGATTGACGTGGCGAGTGTAAGCCAACTATGTTATCTCCCCTTTATTATTTATATTACATGGGATGTTGTGAAGATTGCCTAACTTGCGACATATGCCTTCAATGCGATTATGTCTCTAAGTCGTGCCTCGACACGTGAGAGCTATAGTCGCATCGAGGGTGTTACAAACCATCTAGAAAGCAAAAATGTGTATGTTTGGATAATCTTTCTAGCATTTGATCAATAAAAGGTAAAGGATAGTGATCCTTTTTAGTAGCTTTATTTAATTTATGGAAATCAATTACCATTCTACAATTCTTTGCGGGATCGATTCATCTTTATCATTAGGAACAATAGTAATACCTCCCTTCTTAGGGACACAATGGACATGACTTACCCGTTGACTATCAGCAACGGGATAAAATATACCTGCCTCAGGAAGCTTTAGTATTTCTTTTCTTACCACTTCTTTCATCTTAGGATTTAGTCGTCGTTGGTGATCAACAACCGGTTTCGCGTGTTTCTCCAATTTTATTTTTTGCTGGCATAGAGTGGGACTAATGCCCTTCAGATCATTAAGAGTATATCCAATAGCAACATGGTGCTTCTTCAGAGTTTTCGATAATTTCTTTTCTTCATGCTCTGAAAGGTTAGCACTAATAATAACAGGATATATCTTTTTTTCATCAAGGTAAGCATATTTAAGAGTATCGTGCAAAGGTTTAAGCTCAAACATGGGATCACCCTTGGGTGGAGGAGGATCCCCTAAAATTTCAACAGGCAAATTGTGTTTCAAAATAGGTCCCTATTTAAACAATACTTCATCTATTTCCCTTCTTTCATTCATAAACATATCATTTTCATGGTCTAGAAAATATTGTTCTAAAGGATCATTATGAGGCACGACAATAGAAGCAAGACCAACAATTTCATCTTTACTTGGCAATTCTTTATCATGGGGTTATCTATGAAATTTAGCAAAGTTAAATTCATGAGACATATCCCCTAAACCAACAAAAACAATATCCTTTTTGCAGTCTATCTTAGCATTAACAGTATTCAAGAAGGGTCTACCAAATATAATGGGACAAAATTTATGTTGTGGGGAACCAAGAACAAGAAAATCAGCAGGATATTTAACTTCCCCACACAAGACTTCAACATCTCTAACAATCCCAACTGGTGAAATAGTGTCTCTATTGGCAAGCTTATTTGTAACATCAATTTCCTCTATCTCAGCAGGTGCAACATCATGCATAATTTCTTTATATAAGGAATGAGGTATTGCACTTGCACTAGCACCCATATCACATAAGCCATGATAGCAATGATCTCCTATTTTAACAGAAATAACAGGCATGCCTACAACAGGTCTATGTTTATTTTTAGTATCGGGTCTAGCAATTCTAGCAGCTTCATCACAGAAGTAAATAACATGCCCATCAATATTATCGGCCAAGAGATCCTTAACCATAGCAATACTAGGTTCAACTTTAATTCGCTGAGAGGGTGTAGGTGTTCTAGTATTACTCTTACGAACCACAATTGAAGCTTTAGCATGATCCTTTATTCTAGTAGGGAAAGGTGGTTTCTCAATATAAGCAGTAGGAACAACAGGATCAACATTATAAGTGATAGTCTTTTCTTCAACTTTAATAGGTGCAACTACTTTTACTTCAATGGGAGGATTATATTTAAACCGCTTCTCCTTAGGGAGATCAACATGAGTAGTGAAGGATTCACAAAAAGAAGCTACTATCTCAGAGTCAAGTCCATATTTAGTGCTAAATTCATGAAAGGCATTGGTATCTATAAAAGATTTAACACAATCAAACTTGGGTGTTATACCTAGATCCTTACCTTCGTCGAGATCCCAATCTTCAAAGTCGCATTTAATTCTCTCCAATAAATCCCATACCCGAAAGGATTAGCTAGCAGTTTCTCTACCATACCCGAAGGAATTTCAAAGTAAACATTTTCAGTAGGTTCATTAGGTTAAGGAGAAACTCTTTGCTCTACTGGTCGGGGTGAAGATACCCGAACAAGCCCCTCAAAGGATTATGTTCCATAGTAACAAGTGACAGTAAATTCAGCACACTATATAAATTTTTCCTTACCAAATTCCACCTGCCAAAGGCGCTTCACTCCCCGACAACGACGCCAGAAAAGAGTCTTGATGACCCACAAGTATAGGGGATCTACTGTAGTCCTTTAGATAAGTAAGAGTGTCGAACCCAACGAGGAGTAGAAGGAAATGATAAGCGGTTTTCAGCAAGGTATTCTCTGCAAGCACTAAAATTATCGGTAACAGATAGTTTTGTGATAAGGTAATTTGTAATGGGTAGCAAGTAATAAAAGTAAATAAGGTGCAGTAAGATGGCCCAATCCTTTTTGTAGCAAAGGCAAGCCGGGACAAACTCTTATATAAAGGAAAGCGCTCCCGAGGACACATGGGAATTATCATCAAGCTAGTTTTCATCACGTTCATATGATTCGCGTTCGGTACTTTGATAATTTTATATGTGGGTGGACCGGTGCTTGGGTACTGCCCTTCCTTGGACAAGAATCGCACTTATGATTAACCCCTATTGCAAGCATCCGCAACTACAAAAGAAGTATTAAGGTAAACCTAACCATAGCATGAAACATATGGATCCAAATCAGCCCCTTACGAAGCAACTCATAAACTAGGCTTTAAGCTTCTGTCACTGTAGCAACTCATCATCTACTTATTACTTCCCAATGCCTTCCCCTAGGCCCAAACAATAGTGAAGTGTCATGTAGTCGACGTTCACATGACACCACTAGAGGAAAGACAACATACATCTCATCAAAATATCGAATGAATACCAAATTCACATGACTACTTGTAGCAACACTTCTCCCATGTCCTCAGGAACAAACGTAACTACTCACAAAGCATATTCATGTTCATAATCAGAGGGGTATTAATATTCATAAAGGATCTAAACATATGATCTTCCACCGAATAAACCAACTAGCATCAACTACAAGGAGTAATCAACACTACTAGCAACCCATAGGTTGCAATCTGAGGTTTTGAGACAAAGATTGGATACAACAGATGAACTAGGGTTTGAGATGATATGGTGCTGGTGAAGATGTTGATGGAGATTGACCCACTCCCGATGAGAGGATCGATGGTCATGACGATGGTGATGATTTCCCCCTCCTAGAGGGAAGTTTCCCCGGCAGAACAGCTTCGTCGGAGCCCTAGATTGGTTCCGCCAAGGTTCTGCCTCGTGGCGACGGAGTTTCGTCTCGTGAGCTTTCTTGTGATTTTTTCCCGGACGAAATACCTCATATAGCAGAACATGGGCACTGATACGTCTCCAACGTATCTATAATATTTGATTGCTCCATGCTATATTATCTACTGTTTTGGACATTATTGGGCTTTATTATCCACTTCTATATTATTTTTGGGACTAACCTATTAACCAGAGACCCAGCCCAGAATTGCTGTTTTTTGCCTATGTTAGGGTTTCGAAGAAAAGTATATCAAACGGAGTCCAAACGGAATGAAACCTTCGGGAACGTGATTTTCTCACCAAACATGATCCAGGAGACTTGGACCCTACGCCAAGAAACAAAGGAGGAGGCCATGAGGTAGGGGGCGCGCCTACCCTCCAAGGCGCGCCCTCCACCCTCGTGGGCCCCCTGTTTCTCCACCGACGTACTCCTTCCTCCTATATATACCTACGTACCCCCAAACGATCAGATACGGAGCCAAAAACCTAATTCCACCGTCGTAACTTCCTGTATCTATGAGATCCCATCTTGGGGCCTGTTCTGGAGCTCCGCCGGAGGGGGCATCCATCACGGAGGGCTTCTACATCAACACCATAGCCTCTCCGATGAAGTGTGAGTAGTTTACCTCAGACCTTCGGGTCCATAGTTATTAGCTAGATGGCTTCTTCTATCTTTTTGGATCTCAATACAATGTCCTCCCCCTCTCTTGTGGAGATCTATTCGCTGTAATCTTCTTTTTGCGGTGTGTTTGTTGAGATCGATGAATTGTGGGTTTATGATAAAGATTACCTATGAACAATATTTGAATCTTCTCTGAATTCTTTTATGTATGATTGGTTATCTTTGCAAGTCTCTTCGAATTATCAGCTTGGTTTGGCCTACTAGATTGATCTTTCATGCAATGGGAGAAGTGCTTAGCTTTGGGTTCAATCTTGCGGTGTCCTTTCCTAGTGACAGTAGGAGCAGCAAGGCACGTATTGTATTGCTGCCATCGAGGATAACAAGATGGGGTTTTATCATATTGCATGAATTTATCCCTCTACATCATGTCATCTTGCTTAAGGCGTTACTCTGTTTTCATGAACTTAATACTCTAGATGCATGTTGGATAGCAGTCGATGAGTGGAGTAATAGTAGTAGATGCAGCCAGGAGTCGGTCTACTTGTCTCAGACGTGATGCCTATATACATGATCATACCTAGATATTCTCATAACTATGCTCAATTCTGTCAATTGCTCAATAGTAATTCGTTCACCCACCGTAAAATACTTATGCTTTTGAGAGAAGCCGCTAGTGAAACCTATGGCCCCCGGGTCTATCTTCATCATATTAATCCTCCAATACTTAGTTATTTCCTTTGCTTTTCACTTTGCTTTTATTTTACTTTGCATCTTTATCATAAAAATACAAAAAAATTATCTTATCATATCCATCAGATCTCACTCTCGTAAGTGATCGTGAAGTGATTGACAACCCCTTATCATGTTGGTTGCGAGGAGTTATTTGTTTTGTGCAGGTACTAGGGACGCGCGCGCAACCTCCTACTGGATTGATACCTTGGTTCTCAAAAACTAAGGGAAATACTTACGCTACTTCGCTGCATCATCCTTTCCTCTTCAAGGAATTCCAACGCAGTGCTCAAGAGGTAGCAAGAAGAATTTTTGGCGCCGTTGCCGGGGAGGTTCGCGCAAGTCAAGATTTGACTCCCGACAACGAGCCATTTCTGGCGCCGTTGAGTCAACATACCAAGTACCCATCACATACCCTTATCTCCCGCATTACATTATTTGCCATTTGCCTCTCGTTTTCCTCTCCCCCACTTCACCCTTGCCATTTTATTTGCCCTCTCTCTCTATCCTCCCTTTCTTTTCCGTTTGCCTCTTTTCCGTTTGCTTGTCGTTATGGCGAGTCCTCTATCTTTTCCTTTGTCTCGCGAGAATGAAGTTCAAAATTTTAAGCAAAGGGAGGGAGAAAATCTAGAATACGCTTGGTATAGAATTTGCAATTATCAAAATACATATACCAGGAAGCAATCTACTTCCGTTCTTCTTCGCAATTTTTATGTAGGCGTTGCTCCTTGGTACAGATATGTCCTTGATACCATTACCGGAGGGAATTTCTTGGGTAGCCACACTTTTGATTCTTATAATTCTATGATAGATTTATTTGGCTCACCACCTCTTTTGGTTAATGGAACTATATTAACTTTGGAGCATGTAATGCAAAGGCTCAAAATTATAGAAAATAAGGTTTCTACCGTAGAGTCAATTGAAAATTTGGATTAAAAGATCCACAACCGAATCTCTCAATACAGATCTAAAGTAGGAGTCACTATGAAAAATATTAAAGAAAAGGAACCCATAGTTAATGAGAAAATAAATCATGATTCCACTAGAATTGATAAACTTGAGGGTATCATTACCAACTTGGGAACCGTTTTTTCTTCCGTAAAGAATACTCCAAGTCCCCCTACTAAAATTTCCAAGCTTATGTATGTTCCTAAAAATAAGGGCGAATCCTCTAGTAAGGAAACTGCGGATCTCAAATCTATAAGTATTCATCCCAATCTTGTTGCTGTCATGAAGGAACCATTTGTTACAAATGAATTTTTCGATCTTGTGCCTAAAAGTTTGATAGTAACTAAAAAGAAATAAATTCCTAAGGATGGTAGATGCCTCATTGAAGAATGATGAGGACATGACTACCTTGGATACGACCAAAAATATTGCATACATGCATATTTGTCAGGTGATTTCTAATGCAAACTATTCAATAATCTATTTATGTTATCCAGAACAAAAATACTTCACACACTTTTGTGTTTTGTCTAATTGCAGGTGTATGGGACATTTGTACAATCCACATATGAAGATAAGGGAAAAGGAGAAGTTTAGGTTGTGTTCAAAAAGTCCTCTCACGTCACTTTTGGGCCAAGAGAAGATAGAGTCCAAGTCTCTCACGTTCTGGATTCAGATTCGGACTGCACAGACATACCTGACTCAAAACGCCAACAACTTTTTCATATGGACTCCGAATTGGGTGATTCATTTTTTGATGGAAACTAGATTTCGTGGACTTTCCATCCCAATTGGATTCACCTTCAAATTCGTCCGGAGCATTGAGGTACGGACGAAACAATCTGACGTTGCAGCAGAATTCGAGTCAAACTACAAGCCCAAAGGTGTTGCATCACCTCCACTTGGGCCCATGAGCCTTGTACGACCTAGGGTTAGTTTTAGGCTGCCTTGGGACGTCCTCCCACCTCCTTGGCCGCCACCCCTTGCTCCTATATAAGTAGATCCATCTAGTAGCTTTTGCCTTGGGATTTGTTTAGTTAAAAGTTAGCCATTGCAACTTCGTGTACTTCGTTTGTGTCCAACGACCAGACCAAGACCGCTTACGGATCCCCACCATTATCAATACTTCATATATATTCGCAATATTTAGATTGCTTTATCATATTATTGCTCGTTCTTCGATTGCTTGCAGGAATAGACCTTCGTGGTCAGGCTGATCATGCTTCCAGCATCGTCAATAACCTCAGGAGATTGGTTTAGCGATTGCTAAGGCGCAACGTCGTGCACGTTTGTAGTCGGATCGTCAAAGTCGTCTCCACCAAATCGATAGTTATCATCTCATCGAAAGATCGGGACACCCTCGCCGCTATCAAAGAATTACCAACCAAAGATGGCAATACCTAGATCTATCCTTGCTTTTCATGCCTAGCTAGGGGCGTTAAACGATAGCGCTTGTTGGGAGGCAACCCAATTTTATTTTTACTCCTTGCTTTTTGCTCCTGTTTAGTAATAAATAATTTATCTAGCCTCTGTTTTGGTTGGGTTTTTTGTGTTTAATTAGTGTTTGTGCCAAGTAGAACCGTTGGGAAGACTTTGGGAATTGATATCTTGCTGTAAAAAATAGAAACTTTAGCACTCACGAGAACTGCTACCATTTTTATTTGGAAAGTGATATTTAGTTAATTATTTTTGCATATGATTAATAGATAAATTCCTCACGTCCAGCAATTTATTTCAGAATTGTTGGGGTTCCAGATCTTGCGCTAGCTACAGATTACTACAGATTGTTCTGTTTTTGACAGATTCTGTTTTTCGTGTGTTGTTTGCTTATTTTGATGAATCTATGGCTAGTAAAATAGTTTACAAACCATAGAGAAGTTGGAATACAGTAGGTTTAACACCAATATAAATAAATAATGAGTTCATTACAGTACCTTGAAGTGGTCTTTCGTTTTCTTTCGCTAACGGAGCTCATGAGATTTTCTACTTTAAGTTTTGTGTTGTGAAGTTTTCAAGTTTTGGGTAAAGATTTGATGGATTATGGAACAAGGAGTGACAAGAGCTTAAGCTTGGGGATGCCCATGGCACCCCCAAGATAATCTAAGGACACCTAAAAGCCAAAGCTTGGGGATGCCCCGAAAGGCATCCCCTCTTTCGTCTACTTCTATCGGTAATGGCCTTGGGGTCTACCTGTCATTGACAGGGAGGGTACTTAAATTAGTTTAAATCTAATCTAAGTTAATGGCCTTGGGCCCACGGGTCAGTAGTAGTGGGGGTTAGTTTAGGGGGGTGATTTAGCCCCGTAGTTAAACTGGGCCGGCCCCCGTAGATAGAGGCCAAGCCAACGGCGGCCTCGCTGGGACGCCCGCGCCGGAGGGGCCTCGACGAGGGGCGACGAGCGGCGCCGGCAGCATAGCACGACGAGTAGGGCGAGCGGGGAATAGGGCGCGGCAAGTCGCGAGCGGCGGCAAGAAAGGGCGCGGCCAGGTGGAACCGCTGCGACCGGACGCGCGCGAACGACAGCAGCACTGGCGGCAGCGGCGGTCGCCCATCGGCAAGCAACAACACGAGAGCGGGGGGTGGGGGCAGCGACGAGCGCAGGTCGGCGTAGGGGGGAGCAGCGGCACGGGTGCGTGCGGGTCGCATCCAGGGCGCGACCATGGGCAAGAGCAGGCACAGGCACGTGCGCGTACACTGAGGCTCGAACGCGGCCATGGAAACGGACATCCGAGCTCGAGGATGACGGCAATAGGCGACAAATCGACAAGAGGGAGAGGGGGTTTGGGAAGAGTGTCTCACAGCGGTGCCGGGGACGAGGTCAGGCAGGTCGGTGAGGTCGCGGGGGTGTAGATCGACGGTGACGACGTGCGGTGGCCGAAGCAGAGGAGACGAGGTTGATGGCGATCGCTACGTAGCTCCCCTCCTAGCTCCGATGCCGGGAACGGGCGCGAACGAGCGCACCGAACGTCCAGGACGTGCTCCCGCCCGCCGGAGAGGTCAGTGGACGCGTCAACGACGGTGAGGAAGCGGTGAACGCGTGAGCTTGCGAGCTCAAAATCGACCCACGAGAGAGGGGGGCAGACGATGGGGATCCAAGGGGATGGGAGAGGGCGAGCTAGGGTTTCGGGGATGCTACCTTACAGGCTGAGGGGGGCTCGTGGCGGCCATCCGTGGCCATGGCGCCATGGATGCGTGCCACGCCCTTCCTGTCTCCTGTACAGAGGAGGGGATGAGGCGGAGGTGGGTTGGGCCTGTACTATGTATGATGGGCCAAAGTGCACAGTAGTTAGGTTCCTTCTTCATTTACTACTTTCTATTTTGTAAAACACATTGTTTGTATTTATTTAAGCTATCTAAAGATTTTGCAAAATATGGAACTTGGCCATATAAATGCCCTGCAATATTTGGCACTGCCATAAAATGGTTGGGGTGATATTTTAAGCCATTTGATTTTCGAAAATGCAAAAGAACTAAAGTGGATGTTTTAGTCACTCCTTTTCGGTGATAACTTTTGAATAAGCAAACGAGTGACCTAGTGTTTCTCCACCATAATTAAGTATGCATTATTGGCCATCACATGAACTTTTTAGTCTTGACATTTGAAAACATTAATAGTTTGAGTTTAATTTAAAAAATGGAATCAACGTGGGATCTAGCAATAGTAAAAATGATGACATGACATCATTAGCAGGGGATTACTGTAGCTTGATTATCCGGGTGTTACAAATCTCCTCCACTACAGGAAATCTCGTCCCGAGATTTAAGAGGTGGAGTAAGGGGGAAGCTATAAGGACGAATGTCTGAAAGGATCAACACCCAGTAGTTATCTCAGGGAAGGAGATTTTAGAAGCACCAGGAGGTATCGACTGTGCTATACAGAGATTCAACTAGTTTTAACCAGGTAGGCATCCAGCTGATGCCTAAAATAGGAGATGAAGGGGGGGGTTCAGAGAATTAGTAATAGATGATCTCTCAGATGCCTCGTGACAACACACAAAGCCAAGAGAAAATGATACTTCGTAATAAAGGACATACATGAGACTCAGGTTTCAATCATGTGGAACTGTGGGATATGGGCCCACCATGTGGGTTAAAAGTAGAAAGGGGGCTGATAGCAAGACATGTCAGATGATAGATTGTCAGTTATGTTGCCAACAACGTTGGTACCAAGGGCGAGGGACGAAGAGAACTATTTTCCTGCTCGTTAAACGAGGCGGACCAATAGGCAAAGTTCTCATCCATCGGTGGCTACCGGAATGTCATTAAGAATAGTAGGGTCTTTACTCACAGAGTTGTACATTGAGGTGCTTACCTAAGCAAGAAATTATCTCTACTGAGAAAAGTTAGTTTACCGGAAAGGTTAAACAAAAGAATGGAAAGGAAAAAAGATTAGTATAGTAATCAGAAAAATGGAAAGGAAAATGTGTTTAAAAACAATTATCAGGTGTATATCCTTCCCAAGGACAAGCAGAGGATGATATCCCTGACAGGATAGTAAGTAGATAACCAATTAGGTAAAGGGAAAGAAATTTCATGACATTACCCATACAACGGTTTTTGGATAATTGATAAAGAAAATTTAGTATCGTGCTTCAAATGTTTTATTGGAGATCGGATTACCACAGACATGCTTCGAGATAGCATTGACATGGTTTCAAGCAAAGGTCAGACTTTGGATACACCAAGGATCAATCAGAAACAACTTAGATAGTAAGTCATACAATTTTAGTAGGGAAAAGATGAGGGTGTGGCCAACGGGCTTAGTAGCAATCCATCAACATGTCAAAAAAAGGATGTATTCCCAAAATTATATGAACAAGTTTGTGTTGGGGAAGGCAAGAATGTTGTCGATGATAACATAAATCATCAAGGGGAAGGATTGTATTCCTCATCATGAATTCTATTGATATCCCAGAAAAGCTCAGAATGTTGATGATGATCACGACACATTTGTCGAGAGATTTCATGAAGATGTAATCGATTGGCGATGACATCCAGTCAAAGGAATGATGAATCAAGAGGTTATTGGAACCATGGGTACGACACAAACTCCAAATTAAGCTTGCTGTTCAAGGTGAAATGATAAGAAGAGGATCAACGTAAGCTTAGTTCATCGTCGGAAGTTGCTCCGGGCATAAGGACCAGGTAGCACATTTAAAAATTTGACATGAAAAAAAATATAGCCAATCAGGCTAGGAATGATGTGATGGGGTATATAGTTTCCCAGTATCCAGTACTAGGTGTAATGCCAGAAGGTAAACCGGAGTAGAGGTTGGACGGGGGAATGATTTGTAGAGGATAAGTAATTGCAACTTACCCAGTAAATGGGATCGAGGAGGAAATATGGTCGGGGCCATAACTGCAAGGGATCCAATTTACGATACCGGAAGAAATATTCAAATAATTAAATATCCTTGCAAGAAGCTTTCATGATAAGTTCCATACAGTGTCCATGGGCATGAACACAAAGGTTCAAGGTCGACTCACACTTCTTCAATGCATAACCTTTCATTTTACTTCTCGCTCTTGATGAAGTTGTAGTATTGAGATTTTATCCGACGAAAAGCCAGTAGAGTATAATCCGCATAACTTTCGAGTTCACACAGATTAAGGAAGGCATAGGTTCAACCCATCAGGGCATCTTAGGAACATATATCATAAATTTCAAGAATAAATAACACAAGCTCGGTAGTAGAGCATGCTTGAGAAAGCGGAGGATACAATTTACCAATAGCATTATGTATCCGAGGAAAGGCTCACAAGCTTATTGAAATATGAAGGACGTTGTCGGATAAAATCCGAAAAAGGGGGTCTGATGGTCCACAAGGGATTTGATGTGAGCATCAGTATTCAACCAGAGGAAGAAGGAATGCAAGGAGATCAGAATATAGAAACAACTGACTAACTCAAGGCTCAATTGCAAAGGAATTATGAATTCCAAGACAAGGGATCAGAAGCAATGCTCTGATTAGGGATGGATAGGTAGAATAGCCATAGGGGTACAATCGATGGCGATTTGATTGGTCGAGATCTAGCACATGTTAAAGTGACGTCTGAGCCGGAAGGATGAATTCTAGGATCTGATTGAGGATTGCGAGCATTCGCAACATAATGTATCAATGGACTCAATATGATAATGACAAAGGCTGGCAATAAGATTGCTAGACTTATGATACTAACCATAATACAAGCAAGCAAGAAATTCAAGAACAATAGGCTGTTGAGGATTTTCACAAGAACGAATGGTATTACGAAGACTTTGTGGAGTACAAGAATCAACTGAGGATGAGCGGATACCCGATAGGTGCACAAAGTTATCCGTAGGGGTATTTAGATGACAAGGAACTTTAAGGCAGTAAGCTCAAAGGATTCTCGGAAAAAGGAGAGCAGTTCAGGGCATCTTGTAATAACAAGATCAATGGGATAGAATGTAAGATTGGTAAGTGTGTGTAGTTAGTCATAAGGACATTTCGGTGGTAGGGAATTGCAAAGGGAACAGGCACAAAGTCTCGAGAGAAAATCGTCGAATATCTTCGGAATCTTCTGATGCAGCAGGCGATCATCTGAAATAAGGGGCTCTCCGGGTGGATGTGATCACGAGATCCTAATGTTCGAGTTAGTAAAACCATTTAAACCGAATAGAAGAGAGATGAGAGTCCCAGAGTATAGACGAGGAGTAAAAGATCCTAATACCACCCAATGGCGACATGGACCCGTAAGACACACAGCCAATGTTAGTAAAAGTTTACTTAGTGACTAGACTCAACTTCGCCAAGGAGTTGTAAACGGGGCTACCTACAGGCAGTCGGCTCTAATACCAACTTGTGATGCCCCTGATTTGACTGTACACTAATCATACATGCAAATGTGTACGATCAAGATCAAGGACTCACGGGAAGATATCACAACACAACTCTAGACACAAATTAAAATAATACAAGCTTTATATTACAAGACAAGGGCCTCGAGGGCTCGAATACATAAGCTCGAAAACACAAGAGTCAGCGGAAGCAACAATATCTGAGTACAGACATGAGTTAAACAAGGTTGCCTTAAGAAGGCTAGCACAAAAGTAGCAACGATCAAAAAGGCAAGGCGTCCTTCCTGGGAGCCTCCTAACTACTCCTAGTCATCTGCAGTCTTCACGTAATAGTAGGCATCCTCCGGGTAGTAGGAGTCATCAGTGGCATCGTCTGGCTCCTGGGATCCGTCATCTGGTCGCAACAATCGGGTATGGGGGAAAAAGAAGTAGCAAAGCAACCGTGGGTACTCATCCAAAGTACTCGCAAGACTTACATCAGATCTAAACTAAGTATGCATCTGTATCAAAGGAATGGGTTGTATATGTGGACTGGTATGCAGAAATGCCAGAATAGAGTGAAGGCCTAGTCCTATCGAAGACTAGCATCTTCTGGAAACCACCATCTTGCAGCAACATGAGGGAGTAGAGTAGCATAAGGTAAAGTAGTAGAAGTGTTATCAACCTCGACCAGAGATCCTTTCTCGACTCCCCGCGAGAAAGCAATCCCAGAGCCATACTATCCAAGTGTCAACACATTCCAATTCTCATCACCATCCAATTCTCATCACAAGTATCCAGTTCTAGTTGTATCGATCGAGATACAACTCCAAGTGTCCGTTACCGTAGGATAGGCTATCGATATATGTTTTCTTCCCTGTAGGGGTGCACCAACTTACCCACCACGCTCGATTAACTCCGGCCAGACACACTTTCCTGGGTCATGCCCGGCCTCGGCCAAACAATACATCGCAACCCGACCTAGGCTTAATAGAGAGGTCAACACGAAGGACTAAACCTATGCTCCCAGGGTTCATGGGCCATCTCCTCGGGAACTCCTGCACGTTGCGTACGCGGCTGGTGAGCAGACCTAGCTACCTCCTTCAATCAGGTAGGTGCTTACCAGTCCAACCCGGCGCGCGCCGCTCAGTCACTGACGTCTATTAAGCTTTGGCTGATGTATACGGCACAGAAGGCCCATGCTATGCCCACGTGATGGTTAGTGCTATCAGGCCAGAGGCCCCTCGGATCAAATATCCAAATCCTAGTGGATTAGCAACGCGCGGTAACGAGCAGAGACTCACGATCGATGTGACCCCGTCGCCCCGTCTCGATTACTTGCGGCAAGGGCTAAGAATGCCCGGCCACGCCTCGTAAGTATCTCGCGGGCACCTTCCATGTCAACCCGACTCCACATCACTCGCTATTAAGCTCGCGCGGGTACCCCTCAGCGTCGACCCATCTTTAGTAACATGGCTCAGTGTAAAGTCATAGTAACCATAGTAACTGTGTGTCTAACACCAAGGGGAAAACCCGACGAATCACCCCCGGTGAATCCCACTCGATGTTATCATCAAGGTGAACATAAGAGGATCCACCATCGTGGTTCACACTTGAGGGGTTGCACGACAGAGCGGTAACGAAAGTGGTTAAGGAGGAAATCACCCTCGATGACCTCGACCGTATAGGTACACTGCAGAGATCTCATCAGGAGTGATGTAAGAGGTTCCACCCTCGGCACTCGATGGTAACTCTGCAGAGTTGTACAACTAGGGGGGCTGATGTGCGGTGTCGGGGCCTGGACGTCGATCACGTTGATCGAGTCATCGAACATAAAGCGAAGCAATTGGGAAAGGTGGGGGTCACTGATGGATCACTAACCAACCTATACTAAGAAGTTTAGGATAAGCAGGTAAGGTATGAAAGCAGGTAACAAAAACAGGCTATGCATCAGAGTAGGATCATACATAAAGCAGTAGCAGTTCTAATGCAAGCATGAGAGGGAAAGAAATGGGCGATATTGGAATGCTCAAGGGGGGTTTGCTTGCCTGGTTGCTCAAACAAGAAGGAGGGGTCGTCAGTGACGTAGTCGATCACAGCAGCATCAGCAGGGGCCTCGGGGTCTACCGGAGAGAAGAGGGGGGAAGAAACAGTAAATAGAGAGAAAACACATGCATGGCAAGACAAAAGGCAGTGCTATGGGTGTGCTAACGCAGTACTATGCGATACCGGCGAAGGGGGATAACATCCGGAAAGTTTTCCCGAAGTTAAGCATTTTTTGGACAAATGAAACGGAGGGCGAAAGTTGCATGTTCGCTATGCTAGGGACATGTGGCGGACGAACGGACTATGTCTTCGGATTCGTCTCGTTGTTCTGAGCAACTTTCATGTACAAAGTTTTTTCATCCGATCTACGGTTTAATTTCTATGAATTTCTAAACATTTTAGCATTTTTTGGAAGTTCCTAGATTTATTATTAAAAAGAATTAAAAACAGAATATACATTTTATACTCAGCACGGGCTAGCCACAGCCAATGACATGTGGGGCTAGGGGCTTGGTTGACCCAGTAAATTAGTCCAGTCATAGTTGACTAGTCAACTGTTGACTGGTCAAACCTGGGTAGTGGGGCCCAGGTGTCATTCTCACAGATTTAGTATTTCCCTTTTTAAAGAGATAACTAGAGGTGGGGTCTACCTATCATTGACAGGGAGGGTACTTAAATTAGTTTAAATCTAATCTAAGTTAATGGCCTTGGGCCCACGGGTCAGTAGTAGTGGGGGTTAGTTTAGGGGGGGTGATTTAGCTCCGTAGTTAAACTGGGACGGCCACCGTAGATAGAGGCCAAGCCAGCGGCGGCCTCACTGGGACGCCCGCGCCGGACGGGCCTCGACGAGGGGCGACGAGCGGCGCCGGCAGTATAGCACGGCGAGCGGGGAATAGGGCGCGGCAAGTCGCGAGCGGTGCCAAGCAAGGGCGCGGCCAGGTGCAACCACTGCCGCCGGACACGCGCGAACGACAGCAGCACTGGCGGCAGCGGTGGCCGCCCATCGGCAAGCAACAACACGAGAGCTGGGGGGTGCAGTGACGAGCGCAGGTCGGCACGGGGGGAGCAGCGGCGCGGGTGCGTGCGGGTCGCATCCAGGGCGCGGCCATGGGCAAGAGCAGGCACAGGCACGTGCGCGTACACTGAGGCTCAAACGCGGCCATGGAAGAGGACATCCGAGCTCGAGGACGACGGCAAATGGCGACAAATCGACAAGAGGGAGAGGGGGTTTGGGAAGAGTGTCTCACAACAGAGCCGGGGACGAGGTCAGGGAGGCCAGTGAGGTCGCGAGGGTGTAGATCGATGGCGACGATGTGCGGTGGCCGAAGCAGAGGAGATGAGGTTGATGGCGATGGCTACGCAGCTCCCCTCCTAGCTCCGATGCCCGGAATGGACGTGAACGACCGCGGCGAACATCCAGGACGTACTCCCGCCCGCCGGAGAGGTCGGTGGACGCATCAACGACGGCGAGGAAGCGGTGACCGCGTGAGCTTGTGAGCTCAAAATCGACCCACGGGAGAGGTGGGCGGACGATGGGGATCCAAGGGGATGGGAGAGGGCGAGCTAGGGTTTCGGGGATGCTACCTTATAGGCCGAGGGGGGCTCGTGGAGGCCATCCATGGCCATGGCGCCATGGATGCGTGCCACGCCCTTCCTGTTTCCTGTACAGAGGAGGGGATGAGGCGGAGGTGGGCTGGGCCTGTACTATGTATGATGGGCCAAAGTGCACAGTAGTTAGGTTCCTTCTTCATTTACTACTTTCTATTTTGTAAAACACATTTTTTGTATTTACTTAAGCTATCAAAAGATTTTGCAAAATATGGAACTTGGCCATATAAATGCCCCACAATATTTGGCACTGCCATAAAATGGTTGGGGTAATATTTTAAGCCATTTGATTTTCAAATAAATGCAAAAGAACTAAAGTGGATGTTTTAGTCACTCCTTTTCGGTGATAACTTTTGAATAAGCAAACAAGTGACCTAGTGTTTCTCCACGATAATTAAGTATGCATTATTTGCCATCACATGAACTTTTTAGTTTTGACATTTGAAAACATTAATAGTTTGACTTTAATTTAAAAAATTGAATCAACGTGGGATCTAGCAATAGTAAAAATGATGACATGACATCATTAGCAGGGGATTACTGTAGCTTGATTATCCGAGCATTACAAATCTCCTCCACTACAAGAAATCTCGTCCTAAGATTTAAGAGGTGGAGTAAGGGGGAAGCTATAAGGACGAATGTCTGAAAGGATCAGCACCCGGTAGTTATCTCAAGGAAGGAGATTTTAGAAGCACCAGGACATATCGACTGTGCTATACAGAGATTCAACTAGTTTTAACCAGGTAGGCATCCAGCTGATGCCTAAAATAGGAGATGAAGGGGGGGGGGTCAGAGAATCAGGAATAGATCATCTCTCAGACGGTGGCTCGTGACAACACACAAAGCCAAGAGCAAATGATACTTCATAATAAAGGACATACATGAGACTCAGGTTTCAATCATGTGGAACTGTGGGATATGGGCCCAGCATGTGGGTTAAAAGTAGAAAGGGGGCCGATAGCAAGACATGTCAGATGATAGATTGTCAGTTATGTTGCCAACAACGTTGGTACCAAGGGCGAGGGACGAAGAGAACTATTTTCCTACTTGTTAAACGAGGCGGACCAATAGGCAAAGTTCTCATCCATTGGTGGCTACCGGAATGTCATCAAGAATAGTAACAGGGTCTTTACTGACAGAGTTGTACATTAAGGTGCTTACCTAAGCAAGAAATTATCTCTACTGAGATAAGTTAGTTTACCGGAAAGGTTAAACAAAAGAATGGAAAGGAAAAAAATGATTAGTATATTAATCAGAACAATGGAAAGGAAAATGTGTTTAAACACAATTATCAGGTGTATATCCTTCCCAAGGACAAGAAGAGGATGATATCCATGACAGGATAGTAAGTAGATAACCAATTAGGTTAATGAAAGAAATTTCATAACATTACCCATACAACGGTGTTTGGATAATTGATAAAGAAAATTTAGTATCGTGCTTCAAATGTTCTTACTGGAGATCGGATTACCACAGACATGCTTCGAGATAGCATTGACATGGTTTCAAGCAAAGGTCAGACTTTGGATACATCAAGGATCCATTGGAAACAACTTAGATAATAAGTCATACAAGTTTAGCAGGGAAAAGATGAGGGTGTGGCCGATGGGATCAGTAGCAATCTATCAACATGTCAAAAAAAGGATGTATTCCCAAAATTATATGAACAAGTTTGTGTTGGGGAAGGCAAGAATGTTGTCGATGATAACATAAGTCATCGAGGGGAAGGATTGTATTTCTCATCATGAATTCTATTGATATCCCGGAAAAGCTCAGAATGTTGATGATGATCACGACACATTTGTCCAGAGATTTCATGAAGATGTAATCGATCGACGATGACATCCAGTCAAAGGAATGATGAATCGAGAGGTTATTGGAACCATGGGTACGACAAAAACTCCAAATTAAGCTTGTTGTTCAAGGTGAAATGATAAGAAGAGGATCGACGTAAGCTTAGTTCATCGTCGGAAGTTGCTCCGGGCATAAGGACCAGGTAGCACAGTTAAAAAGTTGACATGAAAAAAATATAGCCGATCAGGCTAGGAATGATGTGATGGGGTATATAGTTTCCCAGTATCCAGTACTAGGTGTAATGCGAGAAGGTAAATCGGAGTAGAGGTTGGACGGGGGAATGATTTGTAGAGGATAAGTAATTGTAACATACCCAGTAAATGGGATCAGCGAGGAAATATGGTCGGGGCCATAACTACAAGGGGTCCAATTTACGATACCGGAAGAATTATTCAAATAATTAAATATCCTTGCAAGAATCTTTCATTATAAGTTCCACACTGTGTCCATGGGCATGAACACAAAGGTTCAAGGTCGACTCCCACTTCTTCAATGCATAGCCTTTCATTTTACTTCTTGTTCTTGATGAAGTTGTAGTATTGAAATTTTATCTGACGAAAAGCCAGTAGAGTATAATCCGCATAACTTTCGAGTTCATACAGATTAGGGAAGGCATAGGTTCAACCCATTAGGGCATCTTAGGAACATATATCATAAATTTCAAGAATAAATAACACAAGCTCGGTAGTAGAGCATGCTTGAGAAAGCAGAGGATACAATTTACCAATAGCATTATGTATCCAAGGAAAGGCTCGCAAGCATATTGAATATGAAGGATGTTGTCGGATAAAATCCGAAAAATGGGGTCTGATGGTCCACAAGGGATTTGATGTGAGCATCAGTATTCAACCAGAGGAAGAAGGAATGCAAGGAGATCAGATTATAGAAACAACTGACTAACTCAAGGCTCAATTGCAAAGGAATTATGAATTCCAAGACAAGGGATCGGAAGCAATGCTCTGATTAGGGATGGATAGGTAGAATAGCCATAGGGGTACAATCGATGGCGATTCGATTGGTCGAGATCTAGCACATGTTAAAATGACATCTGAGCCGGAAGGATGAATTCTAGGATCTGATTGAGGATTGCGAGCATTCACAACATAATGTATCAATGGACTCAATATGATAATGACAAAGGCTGGCAATAAGATTGCTAGACTTATGATACTAACCATAATGCAAGCAAGCAAGAAATTCAAGAACAATAGGCTGTTGAGGATTTTCACAAGAACGAATGGTATCAACTGAGGATGAGCGGATACCCGATAGGTGCACAAAGTTATCTGTAGGGGTATTCAGATGACAAGGAACTGCAAGGCAGTAAGCTCAAAGGATTCTCGGAAAAAGGAGAGTAGTTCAGGGCATCCTGTAATAACAAGATCAATGGAATAGAATGTAAGATTGGTAAGTGTGTGTAGTTAGTCATAAGGACATTTCGGTGGTAGGGAATTGCAAAGGCAACAGGCACAAAGTCTCGAGAGAAAAACGTCGAATATCTTCAGTATCTTCTGATGCAGCAGGCGATCATTTGAAATAAGGGGCTCTCCGGGCGGATGTGATCACGAGATCCTAATGTTCGAGTTAGTAAAACCATTTAAACCGAATAGAAGAGAGATCATAGTCTCAGAGTATAGACGAGGAGTAGAAGATCCTAATAACACCCAATGGCGACATGGGCCCGTAAGACACACAACCAATGTTAGTAAAAGTTTACTTAGTGACTAGACTCAACTTCGGCCAAGGCGATGGAAAGGGGGCTACCAACAGGTAGTAGGCTCTGATACCAACTTGTGACACCCCCGATTTGACCGTACACTAATCATACATGCAAATGTGTATGATCAAGATCAAGGACTCACGGGAAGATATCACAACACAACTCTAGACATAAATTCAAATAATACAAGCTTTATATTATAAGCCAGGGGCCTCGAGGGCTCGAATACATAAGCTCGAAAACACAAGAGTCAATGGAAGCAACAATATCTGAGTAGAGACATGAGTTAAACAAGGTTGCCTTAAGAAGGCTAGCACAAAAGCACCAACGATCAAAAAGGCAAGGCCTCCTGCCTGGGAGCCTCCTAACTACTCCTAGTCGTCTGCAGTCTTCACGTAGTAGTAGGCATCCTCCGGGTAGTAGTAGTCATCAGTGGCGTCGTCTGGCTCCTGGGATCCGTCATCTGGTTGCAACAATCGAGTATGGGCAAAAAGAAGTAGCAAAGCAACCGTGAGTGCTCATCCAAAGTACTCGCAAGACTTACATCAGATCGAAACTAAGTATGCATCTGTATCAAAGGAATGGGTTGTATATGTGGACTGGGCTGCAGAAATGCCAGAATAGAGTGAAGACCTAGTCCTATCGAAGACTAGCATCTTCTGGAAACCACCATCTTGCAGCAACAGGAGGGAGTAGAGTAGCATAAAGTAAAGTAGTAGAAGTGTTATCAACCTCGGCCAGAGATCCTTTCTCGACTCCCCGCGAGAAAGCAATCCCAGAGCCATACTATCCAAGTGTCAACACATTCCAATTCTCATCACCAACCAGTTCTCATCACAAGTATCCAGTTCTAGTTGTATCGATCGGGATACAACTTCAAGTGTTCGTTACCATAGGACAGGCTATCGATAGATGTTTTCTTCCCTGCAGGGGTGCACCAACTTACCCACCACGCTCGATTAACTCCGGCCGGACACACTTTTCTGGGTCATGCCTGGCCTCGGCCAAACAATACGCCGCAACCCGACCTAGGCTTAATAGAGAGGTCAACACATTGGACTAAACCTATGCCCCCAGGGTTCATGGGCCATCTCCCCAGGAACTCCTGCACGTTGCGTACGCGGCCGGTGAGCAGACCTAGCTACCTCCTTCAACAAGGTAGGTGCTTACCAGTCCAACCTGGCGCGCGCCGCTCAGTCGCTGACGTCTATTAAGCTTCGGCTGATGTATACGACGCAGAACGCCCATAATATGCCCACGTGATGGTTAGTGCTATCAGGCCAGAGGCCCCTCGGATCAAATATCCAAATCATAGTGGATTAGGAACGCGCGGTAACGAGCAGAGACTCACGATCGATGTGACCCCGTCACCCCGTCTCGAGTACTTGCGGCAAGGGCTAAGAATGCCCGACCACGCCTTGTAAGTATCTCGCGGGCACCTTCCGTGTCAACCCGACTCCACATCACTCGCTATTAAGCTCGCGCGGGTACCCCTCAGGGTCGACCCGTCTTTAGTAACATGGCTCAGTGTAAAGTCATAATAACCATAGTAACTGTGTGGCTAACACCAAGGGGAAAACCCGAGGAATCACCCCCGGTGAATCCCACTCGATTTTATCATCAAGGTGAATGTAAGAGGATCCACCCTCGTGGTTCACACTTGAGGGGTTGCATGACAGAGCGGTAACGGAAGTGGTTAAGGAGTAAATCACCCTCGATGACCTCGACCGTATAGCTACACTACAGAGATCTCATCAGGAGTGATGTAAGAGGTTCCACCCACGGCACTCGATGGTAACTCTGCAGAGTTGTACAACTAGGGGGTGATGTGTGGTGTCGGGGCCTGGACGTCGATCACATTGATCGAGTCATCGAACATAAAGCGAAGCAACTGGGACAAGATGGGGGTCACTGATGGATCACTAACCAACCTATACTAAGCAGTTTAGGATAAGCAGGTAAGGTATGAAAGCAGGTAACAAAAACAGGCTATGCATCAGAGTAGGATCGTACATAAAGTAGTAGCAGTTCTAATGCAAGCATGAGAGGGAAAGAAATGGGCGATATTGGAATGCTCAAGGGGGGTTTGCTTGCTTGGTTGCTCAGCCAAGAAGGAGGGGTCGTCGGTGACGTAGTCGATCACAGCGGCATCAGCAGGGGCCTCGGGGTCTACCGGAGAGAAGAGGGGGAAGAAACATTAAATAGAGAGCAAACACATGCATGGCAAGACAAAAGGTTGTGCTAGGGGTGTTCTAACGCAGTACTACGCGATACTGGCGAAGGGGGATAACATCCGGAAAGTTTCCCCGGAGTTAAGCATTTTTCGGAAAAATGAAACAGAGGGGGAAAGTTGCATGTTCGTTATGCTAGGGGCATGTGGCGGACGAATGGACCGTGTATTCAGATTCGTGTTGTTGTTTTGAGCAACTTTCATGTACAAAGTTTTTTCATCCGAGCTACGGTTTAATTTCTATGAATTTCTAAAGATTTTAGCATTTTTTGAAGTTCCTAGATTTATTATTAAAAAGAATTAAAAACAGAATATACATTTTATACTCAACACGATCTAGCCACAGCCAATGACATGTGGGGCTAGGGGCTTGGTTGACCCAGTAAATTAGTCCAGTCATAGTTGACTAGTCAACTGTTGACTGGTCAAACTTGGGTAGTGGGGCCCAGGTGTCATTCTCACAGATTTAGTATTTCCCTTTTTAAAGAGATAACTAGAGGTTGGGTCTACCTGTCATTGACAGGGAGGGTACTTAAATTAGTTTAAATCTAATCTAAGTTAATGGCCTTGGGCCCACGGGTCAGTAGTAGTGGGGGTTAGTTTAGGGGGGGGGGTGATTTAGCCCCGTAGTTAAACTGGGACGGCCCCCGTAGATAGAGGCCAAGCCAGCGGCGCCCTCACTGGGCCGCCCGTGCCGGAGGGGCCTCGACGAGGGGCGACGAGCGGCACCGGCAGCATAGCACGGCAAGCAGGGCGAGCAGGGAATAGGGCGCGGCAAGTCGCGAACGGCGACAAGCAAGGGCGCGCCCAGGTGGAACCGCTGCGGCCGGACGCGCGCGAACGACAGCAGCACTGGCGGCAGCCCATCGGCA
>NC_041392.1:363324644-363361252 GCF_002162155.2 Triticum dicoccoides
CATGGGCAAGAGCAGGCACAGGCACGTGCGCGTACACTGAGGCTCAAACGCGGCCATGGAAGAGGACATCCGAGCTCGAGGACGACGGCAAACGGCGACAAATCGACAAGAGGGAGAGGGGGTTTGGGAAGAGTGTCTCACAGCAGTGCCGGGGATGAGGTCAGGGAGGCCGGTGAGGTTGCGGGGGTGTAGATCGATGGCGACGACGTGCGGTGGCCGAAGCAGAGGAGACGAGGTTGATGGCGATGGCTACGTAGCTCCCCTCCTAGCTCCGATGCCCGGAACGGACGCGGACGAGCGCGGCAAACGTCTAGGATGTGCTCCCACCCGCCGGAGAGGTCGGTGGACGCGTCAACGACGGCGAGGAAGCAGTGACCGCGTGAGCTTGCGAGCTCAAAATCGACCCACGGGAGAGGGGGGCGGATGAAAGGGATCCAAGGGGATGGGAGAGGGCGAGCTAGGGTTTCGGGGATGCTACCGTATAGGCAGAGGGAAGGGGGGATTGGATGCGTGCCACGCCCTTCCTGTCTCCTGTACAGAGGAGGGGATGAGGCAGAGGTGGGCTGGTCCTGTACTATGTATGATGGGCCAAAGTGCACAGTAGTTAGGTTCCTTCTTCATTTACTACTTTCTGTTTTGTAAAACACATTGTTTGTATTTATTTAAGCTATGGAACTTGGCCATATAAATGCCCTGCGGGGCGTAAACAAGCTCAAGAAGAGGGGGAACAGACGCAGAATATCACAGCGGAGGCGACGGGATGGTCAGCGGGCTCGGGGACGAGTCGGAGACGACGGACGGGCGCCGGCGATCTTGGCGGCCGAGAGGTTGAAGACAATGGTGATGACGTCGCTATGGCACGCCCCGGCTCGCTTGGCTCGGTGGAGATGACGAAGACGACGTTGTGGAGCTCCTGGGCATGTCCAGGGGGCGAGGGGGAGGCAGTGGCCGCGGCAACGGCGAGCGATGGCGTCGGTTGCGCTTGGTGGCGCTGCGGGGAAGAGAAATAAGAAAAGGGGAGGAGTGCGGGAGAGAGTGAGAGAGGTCCAGGGGTGCGTGGCGACGCGAGGGAGGTCCAGGCGATGGGAGGACAGCCAAGTAGGATGGAGGTGGCGCGCGGTGGCCGCGCGCGTGCGTCGTGCCCAGCTTCTCCTCTGCCTACTGGCAAGAGGTAGAAGATGGGGCTGCCCTGGTGGGCTAGGCCGCCAGGTGGGCTGGCCAGCTGGGCTGTAACAGCTAGGCCTCAGGTAAGTGTTTTCCCTTTTTTTGTTTTCTTTTCTATTTTTCTGGCATTTGTTCTGATTTAGTAAAATACTAAATCATTTTATTTTCTTCTGTCAATTTTTGCAGGGACCTAAGGGGTTATTCCAAAGCCCCTTGGCAAAAATCAGAATTTTTGGACATATATAAAATATATCACATATATATATCCAAGGCAAATAATTATTGTATTAATTCCAAAAGGCAAAAATGAATATTTATGGGCTCCTAAAATTATTGGTTTGAATTTTACCTCTGACCAACATTTTCAGAGAGCAACATGAACATTTTCTTGGTCCTTTTTGGAGCACTTTTTATCTGGGTCATTTCCAGAAATGAGTTTTGAGGGTTTCACAAATCCCCATTTCAAATTTAAATGGAATTTAAACATGATGCACAAATGACTAGCTAGTCTAGGTCATACTAGAACTAGGGATGTGACAACTCGCCCCCACTTGAAAAAATCTCATCCCGAGATTCAGGAGTTGGCGGAAAGAAAGCGGGGTACTCAAGTCGAAGACGATCTTCTCGCTCCCAAGTAGCTTCTCTCTCGGAATGATGAGACCATTGAACCTTGAGAAACTTGATGTTATGACGTCGAGTGACACGCTCTGCTTGATCCAGAATGCGAACGGGGTACTCTTGATAAGTGAGGTTATCTTGGAGATCAAGCGTTTCGTGGTCCACTCCGCGGATGGGATCCGAGAAGCAACGCCTGAGTCGAGAGACGTGGAAGAAATCATGAACTCGAGAAAGATGTGGGGGTAGTTCCAACTGGTAGGCAACCTCTCCTTGTTTAGCGAGAATGCGAAAAGGACCAATGTAACAAGGAGCCAACTTGCCCTTGATACCGAAACTATGGGTACCCTTCAAAGGAGTAACACGAAGGTAAGCCTTGTCGCCAACTTCATAAGCCACTTAGTTATGACGGTGGTCATACTGGCTCTTTTTGACGAGATTGGGCAGTTTTCAAATTCTCACGAATGATGCTAACTTGCTCTTCTGCCTCCTGGATCATATCCGGTCCAAAGAATTGTCTTTCACCAGTTTCTGACCAGTTCAAAGGTGTTCGACATCTTCGTCCATACAGAATCTCGAAGGGTGCTTTCTTAAGGCTGGATCGGTAGCTATTGTTATAAGCAAACTCGGCAAAGGGAAGACATTTGTCCCAATCCATACCGAATGAGATAACACAAGCTCTAAGCATGTCTTCAAGAATTTGGTTGACCCTTTCCACCTGACCACTTGATTGAGGGTGGAAAGTGGTACTGAAGGAAAGATGGGTGCCCATGGCAGTTTGGAAACTTTCCCAGAAATGAGAGGTGAAAAGACTGCCATGGTCTGAATTGATCTCTAGTGGAACACCATGGAGTGACACTATCCGGGAGATATATAAGTCAGCGAGCTGACTAGCAGTGATACTCTCTCGAACAGGTAGGAAGTGAGCCACTTTGGAAGGATGATCAATGACTAAGAGGATAGCATTATTTCCTTTTCTTGGTCCTGGGAAAGCCGGTGATGAAGTCCATACCAACTTTGTCCCATTTCCACTCGGGAATAGCTAAAGGTTGAAGGGTGCCAGCAGGTCTCTGATGCTCTGCCTTAACGCGACGACAAACGTCACAATTGGCAATATACTGAGCGATTTCTCTCTTCATCCTAGTCCACCAGAACCTCTGGCGTAGGTCCTGATACATCTTTGTACTACCGGGATAAATCGTGAGAGGGGATTCATGGGCCTCCTTAAGGATCAGTTGCTGCATCTGTTGACATTTGGGAACCACCAAACGGTTTCCAAAGTAAACAACACCTCGTTTATCCATAGAGAAATAGCCAGCAACTCCCTTGGAAATATTTTTCTTAATCCGGGAGATTCCAGTATCATGCTTCTGAGCCTCTATGATCTGATCCGTAAGGGTAGGTTTCACCACGAAGGTAGAAAGGGAACCATGAGGAGCTATGTGAAGGTTAAGCTTACAGAATTCCTCATGGAGGGGTGGTTGACATTGTTGCAACATGAGGTTGTTGCAATAGGATTTATGACTTAAAGCATCAGCCATGACATTGGCTTTGCCTGGGGTGTAGGTGATTCCTAAGTCGTAATCCGAGATCAACTCCAACCAACGTCTCTGTCTGAGATTCAGATCCGATTGGGTGAAGATATACTTGAGACCCTGATGGTCAGTGTAGATTTCGCAACGGTTACCAAGAAGGTAATGTCGCCAAGTCTTAAGTGCATAGACTACGGCTGCAAGCTCTAGATCATGTGTAGGATAATTTTCCTCATGTGGATGCAACTGTCGAGATGCATAGGCAATCACATGACGATCCTGCATAAGAATGCAACCTAGTCCTTGACGTGAAGCATCGCAATAGATAACAAAGTCTTTAGTGAAATCCGGTGGCACGAGTATGGGCGCAGAAGTCAGGCGTCTTTTCAGTTCCTGAAAACTATGCTCACACTGTGGGGTCCACTCAAACCTTTTATCTTTCTTGAGAAGTTCTGTGAGGGGTTTGGCCACTTTGGAGAAGTTTTCAATGAAGCGGCGATAATAACTGGCTAGACTAAGGAAGCTCCTAACTTGTTTGACCGTTTCGGGTGGAGTCCAATCGAGAACGGCTTTAACTCTCTCGGGATTGACAGCAATGCCCTTACCAGAGATCACGTGGCCCAAATAGGTCACTTCTGGCAACCAAAATTCACACTAGGAGAACTTGGCATAAAGGCGGTGCTCTCTGAGTTTTTCTAACACAAGTCTAAGATGTTCGTCATGCTCTTCCTTGTTCATTGAGTAAATAAGAATATCATCGAGATAAACCACGACGAACTTATCTAAGTACTCCGTAAAGATCGAGTTCATCAAGCGGGAGAAAGTAGCTGGAGCATTGGTTAGGCCGAAAGGCATCACGGTGTACTCGTATTGACCATAACGAGTGACAAAGGCCGTTTTGGGGATGTCCCCGTTTCTGATTTTGACTTGGTGGTAGCCTAACCTCAAATCCATCTTGGAAAAGACTGAGGATCCAGTGAGCTAATCATACAGGTCGTTGATCCTGGGGAGCCGATACTTGTTCTTTATCGTGACCAAATTAACGGGACGATAATCTACAACCATCCGATCCGTACCATCCTTCTTCTTGACGAAGAGGACAGGACAAGCCCAAGGAGAAGAACTGGGACGGATGAAACCATCTTGCAAGGACTCATCAAGTTGTTTCTTAAGCTCGGCTAACTCCAGAGGTGCCATCTTGTATGGTCTCCTAGAGATTGGAACAGTTCCTGGGATAAGTTCTATGACAAACTCTACATCTCTGTCAGGTGGGACACCTGGCAGTTCTTCTGGAAAAACATCTGGGAAGTCACGGACTACCGGAATATCTTTAAGGTCTGGAAGAGGGCTGGCATTAAGAGAATAGAGTTGACGCCTTGCAACTCTAGTAGAGACAGTGACTATTTTGCCAGATGGATGTGTAAGTTGAACAGATCTAGTGTAACAATCGATCTTGGCATGATGAGCTGTCATCCAGTCCATACCCAAGATGATGTTAATATCTGAAGACTTGAGAGGTATCAAAGAAGCAAGGAATACCAGTCTATCAATAAGGATTTCATTACCATGGCTTACCTTAGAGGTTTGCCATCTGGAACCAGGAGTCTGGATTATTAGTGGAGTTGGCATATCACAAAATGACATGTCGTGCAACCGAGCATAACCTTCGAATATGAAGGAGTGGGATGCTCCAGTATCGAACAGAACTGAAGCTGGGTGACAATTGACAAGAAGCGTACCCAGTACGACATCGGGATCATCTTGAGCTTCTATAGCTGAGACATGGTGCACACATGCTCGTTCGATGGAGGCTGGCTTGGTACTGATCATCTTGACTGATGGCTTTTCACGGCCAACAGACCTCTCAGACTGGGGTGGAGTATAACTGGACTGAGGGCAGTCACGTGCATAGTGTCCTGGTTCTCCGCAGGTGAAGCAAGTTCTTGAGGTAGGACGTGGACCTACATTGGCAAGTGGTCCACTAATAGCCTGGGTGGAGCGCGTTGCTGAGCTGGGTGAGGCGCCACATCGAATGGCCTCAGTGCATATCCAGGTGGAAGAGCTGAGTTCAGAATCCAAATCCGTCGCTTCTGAGAGCCAGAGCGGGAGGAAGAACCCATATCACGGTTGTGCTTACGAGACTCCTCGTAAGTGAGCTGAGTTGTCTCTGCATTAATGGCCTTGTTCACAAGAGCCTGGAAAGTATCACAACGATGCAGGTGGAGATCACGACGCAACTTAGGGTTGAGACCCTTCGGGAACCTAGCCTGCTTCTTAGCATCCGTGGACACTTCTTCTGTAGCATAGCGGGCGAGGTTTGCAAACTCTCTACTGTAAGCATCAATAGGCAGCTTACCCTGGGTAAAACTACAGAACTCTTCCCTCTTGCGGTCAATGAGAGCCTGAGGAATGTGGTGCTCCCAAAAAGCCTCGGTGAAATCCTTCCAGGTAAGAATCTGACCAGCTGGTAGCATAGCCTCATAGCTCTGCCACCAAATACTAGCAGGACCTTCCAGGTGATAGGTAGCATAGGTGACCTTGCCACCTTCAGCTACGTTTGCAAAATGCAACTTGTGAGTGATGCTTCGGAGCCAGTCATCTGCATCGAGTGGCTCAATGGAGTGATGGAAGGTGGGTGGTTTCAGACCAATGAAGTCGATGATGGAAACCAACTTCTTACGCTGATGTGTGGTGTTCTGCTCAATCTGTGCTAGCAAGCGATTAGTCTCACGCTTGTTCCTCTCAGATGCTAACAAGAACTCTGCCATCAAAGGCTGGTCAGGAGGATCCTCATCCCTACCATCTCCGGGGTTCTTGCTATGAGCAACTGAACCTCGGTTAGCAGACGACATCCTGGAATAGAAACCAAGGAAACAAGGATGGAATTAGCATCGACATAAGGATGCGGAATGTAATGCAAAAGCATTGGAAACTGTTGAAATCCTAGGACAATTTCGGCAGCATAACGGTCGTAAATGCTCAAAAGGTTTTTGAGACATTCATCAAAGGAATAGCATAATCAATCAGCATCATAATATCAAGGTTCTGGGTCAAACTGAGGACACCCGAAAGTAGTAGAACTGTACGGAGACACAACCCAACAATCCTAAGACTTTACGGTTTAGTAACACGTCATCCTGAGAGATAAAGGAGAAGCCTAGGCCTTAACCCTCGTAGAAAAAAAGAGGCTGACTCAGAGAGAATGACATGAGGTAAAGGAATAAAAAGAGCCTTACGTTCCCTTCCACAATCAATTCCCTTATATAACTAAAGCATTTCTACACTCAACTTCGACCAGTTTGGCTTGGTAATCCTACAGTCAGTCAGGCTCTGATACCAACACTGTCGGGACCCCGATCCTAAGTCACACAGATCTAGCATGTAACACTTCATATCACTTTGCGGCCTCACGCACGGTATTCCCACGGGTGCCACCTTACCTAGCCCGGGACCGCTTGCGCCTTTTGGCTCACGTATATGATAGTGTCGCTAGCATCCATATGACAGAGAACCCGAGCCAACATGACAAGTCGTGAACCCAAAGTAGCACTAACTTACAGGGACAGGCATACATGAATCAACCTCGAGCATGTCGGTCAACAGCGTATGAATCCGGGCTGTAGCACTGGGCTAACAGGACTCCGGGAACCCGGGCTGTAGCAGGCTAGGCAGGACTCCGGATGTCACCGCGTGACATTTCCCCGAAGGGACAGACACAGGAACGAAGTGAATCACATGCCGGCTAGTCAAGTGTTCCGGAGCAGTAGTGCTGGGCTATCAGGACTCCGGTGAACCGGGCTGTAGCGGACTACTATGGCTCATGGAAGCACAAGACTACATTTCCCCATAAGAGAGGCTACCAGAGGTAAACAACTAGGTTGTCGGATCCCACACATAGCAATACATGTTACACTTATGCATAACATGCAAGTATGTGTTGTACAACATGGCATCACAACATAACTCAAACTCATATAGATAAAGGCCCAGAAGAGCCACATAGCATTCAATACAAACAGGGGTCTCATGACCCATCATTCAGAGCATACAAGCAACGGAAGCATTACATGTCTGAGTATAGACAACTACAAAAGGAAAAGACTAAGAAGCCTGACTAAACACGACCCTCCCAAGGGTACAAGATCGTAGCTGGGATACAATCTACTCGTTGAAGTCACTAGTGTAACCAATTGCAAAACATAAATAAGCAAACGTGAGTACGAAGGTACTCAGCAAGTCTTACATCAGAACTATCCACATATGCAACATTATCAACAAAGGGGGGTGGTGGAGTTTTAACAGCAGCAAGCCAGCTTTGACTCAGTGGCTAACCTATACTACGAGTATCATAAACTTCTTTGAGGTAAGAAGACGCACACGAGTCCACATATTCACCATATCAATACTCCACTATGGACCCGTTCCCGTCTCCCTACGAGAAGGCCATCCATAGCACTCATGCTTATCTTGCGGATTTTAGAGTATCCACTTCAAGTTTTCTATGTACGACATAAGTCCTCCAAGTTTCCATATCCGAGGAAAACGGCTATTCGAATAGATAATGCTGACCTTGCAGGGGTGTACTTCTTCACACACGCTCTCGCCACTTATAGCCCTGTACACGTCATGTACCTCGGCAACCTTCAAGCGGAAGCCGGGTGAGGGTGTCGGCCACGACCTAACTAACCACACAAGTCTCTCGTCAGGTTTATCGCCTATTCGACTTCCATCCGCAAGGAGTTCCGGCCGAAGTCTCCAGTACGGCCCCAGACGATGTGTGCAGGGTTCCCAAGCCCACCATCCGGGTGCCACTTGGTACACCGTGCCATGGTGCCTAGTCTGTCCCAAGCCCGTCCCGTCGGACACCACCTGGTAAACAAGTAGCACTACCTACAAACGCCAGAAACTAGTTGCAACTCCTGGACAGAGATCAAGTGGATTAATAAGTCGAGAGGGGTCGGATAACCGGAAACCGATGTGTGGTAGTAACTGGACTTGGATAACATACACAGAACTCAGTGCTTAGGGACAGTTCCAATGAGACAACCCACCATGTACTCCTACATGGCCTCTCATCGCTACCTTTACCAAAACGTGTTCACACAGTTAGCCTTTATCGGTAGGACATGTTCACCACTCCGATTCATTCCTGATGAATCAGACCTGACACAACTCTAAGCATAGCTGGCATAAAGAAATCAAGCATGGATGAGTAGGCACATCAAGGCTCAAGCAACTCCTACTCATGCTAGTGGGTTTCAACTATTTACTGTGGCAATGATAGGTCATGCAGAGGAATGGGTTCAACTACCGCAGCAGAAAAGTAGCAGTTGAATCGTTGTTGTCCTAATGCAGTATAAGGAGCAAGAGCGAGAGAGTGGGATTTATCGAGATACTCAAGGGGGTTTGCTTGCCTGATAGAACGACGAAGGGGTACGGCTCCTCTGACAGGTACTCGGGAACACCTTCTGGAGCGGAACCTATCGAGAAGAAACGGTGCCGGCAATCAACACACAAACAAATGCAACAAAATGATGCATGAACATGGCATGTGCATATGCTAGTGTTTGGGATAATGCAAGATGCTACCAAGTTGGTTGAAGCCCATTTGAATCCAAGATTCAAATGCAATTCAAAATGAAGCATTTAAAATGCCCATATTATGTTTTCACTTATACAACATGTATAAGTTGGTTTTCATGCATGTAACTGGCATAAAAGGATTCCTTGCATTTTTATGATAATTTCTCAAATATAATTTATTTCATTCTGAGCTACGATTGAATTATTATGATTTTTTTGAAGTTTAGGCAATATTCTGGAATTTCCTGAGTTAAAATAATTCCAGAAAAAGAATAACTGCGCCAGCACTATGTCAGCATGACGTAAGCGAGTCAACGGGGCTGACCAAATCAAACCTGACTAGTGGGTCCCACTGGTCAGTGACCCAGTCAACTAACTAAGTTAGTTAGTCCTAACTAACTGGGCAGGGCCCACTAGTCAGTGACTGTAGTAGCTAACCTAGTTAGTTAATTAGTGCTAACTATAGTAGTTAGTCAGGCGGGGCCCGCATGATAGAGGCTAAGGTGTCCCGATGTTTCGATTTGATGGTGGCTATCGTTTTCTGTGGGAGTCGACCTTGACGATCCGACTACGAACGTGCGAGACGTCGCGCCTTAGCAATCGCTAAACCAACTTCCGAGTGTTACTGACCACGCCAGAGCACGATCAACCTGACCATGAGGGTCTGTTTCCTACGAGCAAATGAAGAACAAGCAAGAAACTGAGATTGCAATCGGAATATTGCGAATATAAGATGAAAGCTTTATTGATCAAGGTGGGGTTCTGTGACGTCTTGGTTTGGTCGTTGGACACAAATGAAGTACGCAAAGTTGCAGCTATGGCGAACTTTTAATCTAAACAAAACCCAAAGTCTAAACGACGCCCTAAGGGCTGTATATATGGAGGAAGAGGGGTGGAATTTCGTGGCCCTTGAGGGTGGGGTCCGAAACCAACCCTAACTCTTGTTTCCCCACACATACGGACTCTAAAAATAGCCTATACTTAAGTATTTCGAAATTACATGGGCCTGGCCCATTAATAAGGTGACGCAGCTCCTAGAATAGTCTATGGACGAATATTATGAAGTGGCATCTTGTATATTTCGTCGAAGGCTTCATGCACTCCTTATGGCGGCTTCAAAGTCATGAAATCATCACTTGTAACTCCGTTCTTGATCCCCTTGCGCATGCCATCAACTCCATGCGTGTTCTTGCTCCAATGTTCATCCTTCTCCAAGCTAGGCCCTTCATTTGTAAGCAAAACAAATGTATCCAATTTAGGCAGCATCATAATCTCATGAACATTAGAACCATTACCAAGAAACGAAAGTACCTAGTAATTTAATTGGCGTGCGCGAGCTCTAGTAATTGGTCCAGTATATGTAACAGTAGGGGCTGTGGGTGTAACAATGGTATTGATGTCCTCATCATCCTTGATAGAGGCTAAGGTGTCCCGATGTTTCGATGAGATGGTGGCTATCGTTTTCTGTGGGAGTCGACCTTGACGATCCGACTACGAACGTGCGAGACGTCGCGCCTTAGCAATCGCTAAACCAACTTCCGAGGGTTATTGACCACGCCGGAGCACGATCAACCTGACCACGAGGGTCTGTTTCCTGCGAGCAAACGAAGAACAAGCAAGAAACTGAGATTGCAATCGGGATATTGCGAATATAAGATGAAAGCTTTATTGATCAAGGTGGGGTTCTGTGACGTCTTGGTCTGGTCGTTGGACACAAACGAAGTACGCGAAGTTGCAGCTATGGCGAACTTTTAATCTAAACAAAACCCAAAGTCTAAACGACGCCCTAAGGGCTGTATATATGGAGGAAGAGGGGGGGAATTTCGTGGCCCTTGAGGGTGGGGTCCGAAACCAACCCTAACTCTTGTTTCCCCACACATACGGACTCTAAAAATAGCCTATACTTAAGTATTTCGAAATTACATGGGCCTGGCCCATTAATAAGGTGACGCAGCTCCTAGAATAGCCTATGGACGAATATTATGAAGTGGCATCTTCTATATTTCGTCCAAGGCTTCATGCACTCCTTATGGCGGCTTCAAAGTCCTGAAATCATCACTTGTAACTCCATTCTTGATCCCCTTGCGCATGCCATCAACTCCATGCGTGCTCTTGCTCCAATGTTCATCCTTCTCCAAGCTAGGCCCTTCATTTGTAAGCAAAACAAATGTATCCAATTTAGGCAGCATCATAATCTCATGAACATTAGAATCATTACAAGAAACGAATGTACCTGGTAATTTAATTGGCATGCGCGAGCTCTAGTAATTGGTCCAGTATATATAAAGTAGGGGCTGTGGGTGTAACAATGGTATTGATGTCCTCATCATCCTTCATAGAGGCTAAGGTGTCCTGATGCTTCGATGAGATGGTGGCTATCCTTTTCTGTGGGAGTCGACCTTGACGATCCGACTACGAACGTGCGAGACGTCGCGCCTTAGCAATCGCTAAACCAACTTCCGATGGTTATTGACCACGCCGGAGCACGATCAACCTGACCACGAGGGTCTGTTTCCTGCGAGCAAATGAAGAACAAGCAAGAAACTGAGATTGCAATCGGGATATTGCGAATATAAGATGAAAGCTTTATTGATCAAGGTGGGGTTCTGTGACGTCTTGGTCTGGTCGTTGGACACAAACGAAGTACGCGAAGTTGCAGCTATGGCGAACTTTTAATCTAAACAAAACCCAAAGTCTAAACGATGCCCTAAGGGCTGTATATATGGAGGAAGAGGGGGGGAATTTCGTGGCCCTTGAGGGTGGGGTCCGAAACCAACCCTAACTCTTGTTTCCCCACACATACGGACTCTAAAAATAGCCTATACTTAAGTATTTCGAAATTACATGGGCCTGGCCCATTAATAAGGTGACGCAGCTCCTAGAATAGCCTATGGACGAATATTATGAAGTGGCATCTTGTATATTTCGTCCAAGGCTTCATGCACTCCTTATGGCGGCTTCAAAGTCCTGAAATCATCACTTGTAACTCCGTTCTTGATCCCCTTGCGCATGCCATCAACTCCATGCGTGTTCTTGCTCCAATGTTCATCCTTCTCCAAGCTAGGCCCTTCATTTGTAAGCAAAACAAATGTATCCAATTTAGGCAGCATCATAATCTCATGAACATTAGAATCATTACCAAGAAACGAAAGTACCTATTAATTTAATTGGCGTGCGCGAGCTCTAGTAATTGGTCCAGTATATGTAACAGTAGGGGTTGTGGGTGTAACAATGGTATTGATGTCCTCATCATCTTGATAGAGGCTAAGGCGTCCCGATGTTTCGATGAGATGGTGGCTATCATTTTCTGTGGGAGTCGACCTTGACGATCCGACTACGAACGTGCGAGACGCCGCGCCTTAGCAATCGCTAAACCAACTTCCGAGGGTTATTGACCACGCCGGAGCACGATCAACCTGACCACGAGGGTCTGTTTCCTGCGAGCAAACGAAGAACAAGCAAGAAACTGAGGTTGCAATCGGGATATTGCGAATATAAGATGAAAGCTTTATTGATCAAGGTGGGGTTCTGTGACGTCTTGGTCTGGTCGTTGGACACAAACGAAGTACGCGAAGTTGCAGCTATGGCGAAGTTTTAATCTAAACAAAACCGAAAGTCTAAACGACGCCCTAAGGGCTGTATATATGGAGGAAGAGGGGGGGAATTTCGTGGCCCTTGAGGGTGGGGTCCGAAACCAACCCTAACTCTTGTTTCCCCACACATACGGACTCTAAAAATAGCCTATACTTAAGTATTTCGAAATTACATGGGCCTGGCCCATTAATAAGGTGACGCAGCTCCTAGAATAGCCTATGGACGAATATTATGAAGTGGCATCTTGTATATTTCGTCCAAGGCTTCATGCACTCCTTATGGCGGCTTCAAAGTCCTGAAATCATCACTTGTAACTCCATTCTTGATCCCCTTGCGCATGCCATCAACTCCATGCGTGCTCTTGCTCCAATGTTCATCCTTCTCCAAGCTAGGCCCTTCATTTGTAAGCAAAACAAATGTATCCAATTTAGGCAGCATCATAATCTCATGAACATTAGAATCATTACCAAGAAACGAATGTACCTGGTAATTTAATTGGCATGCGCGAGCTCTAGTAATTGGTCCAGTATATATAAAGTAGGGGCTGTGGGTGTAACAATGGTATTGATGTCCTCATCATCCTTCATAGAGGCTAAGGTGTCCTGATGTTTCGATGAGATGGTGGCTATCCTTTTCTGTGGGAGTCGACCTTGACGATCCGACTACGAACGTGCGAGACGTCGCGCCTTAGCAATCGCTAAACCAACTTCCGATGGTTATTGACCACGCCGGAGCACGATCAACCTGACCACGAGGGTCTGTTTCCTGCGAGCAAATGAAGAACAAGCAAGAAACTGAGATTGCAATTGGGATATTGCGAATATAAGATGAAAGCTTTATTGATCAAGGTGGGGTTCTGTGACGTCTTGGTCTGGTCGTTGGACACAAACGAAGTACGCGAAGTTGCAGCTATGGCGAACTTTTAATCTAAACAAAACCCAAAGTCTAAACGACGCCCTAAGGGCTGTATATATGGAGGAAGAGGGGGGGAATTTCGTGGCCCTTGAGGGTGGGGTCCGAAACCAACCCTAACTCTTGTTTGCCCACACATACGGACTCTAAAAATAGCCTATACTTAAGTATTTCGAAATTACATGGGCCTGGCCCATTAATAAGGTGACGCAGCTCCTAGAATAGCCTATGGACGAATATTATGAAGTGGCATCTTGTATATTTCGTCCAAGGCTTCATGCACTCCTTATGGCGGCTTCAAAGTCCTGAAATCATCACTTGTAACTCCGTTCTTGATCCCCTTGCGCATGCCATCAACTCCATGCGTGTTCTTGCTCCAATGTTCATCCTTCTCCAAGCTAGGCCCTTCATTTGTAAGCAAAACAAATGTATCCAATTTAGGCAGCATCATAATCTCATGAACATTAGAATCATTACCAAGAAACGAAAGTACCTATTAATTTAATTGGCGTGCGCGAGCTCTAGTAATTGGTCCAGTATATGTAACAGTAGGGGTTGTGGGTGTAACAATGGTATTGATGTCCTCATCATCTTGATAGAGGCTAAGGCGTCCCGATGTTTCGATGAGATGGTGGCTATCATTTTCTGTGGGAGTCGACCTTGACGATCCGACTACGAACGTGCGAGACGCCGCGCCTTAGCAATCGCTAAACCAACTTCCGAGGGTTATTGACCACGCCGGAGCACGATCAACCTGACCACGAGGGTCTGTTTCCTGCGAGCAAACGAAGAACAAGCAAGAAACTGAGGTTGCAATCGGGATATTGCGAATATAAGATGAAAGCTTTATTGATCAAGGTGGGGTTCTGTGACGTCTTGGTCTGGTCGTTGGACACAAACGAAGTACGCGAAGTTGCAGCTATGGCGAAGTTTTAATCTAAACAAAACCGAAAGTCTAAACGACGCCCTAAGGGCTGTATATATGGAGGAAGAGGGGGGGAATTTCGTGGCCCTTGAGGGTGGGGTCCGAAACCAACCCTAACTCTTGTTTCCCCACACATACGGACTCTAAAAATAGCCTATACTTAAGTATTTCGAAATTACATGGGCCTGGCCCATTAATAAGGTGACGCAGCTCCTAGAATAGCCTATGGACGAATATTATGAAGTGGCATCTTGTATATTTCGTCCAAGGCTTCATGCACTCCTTATGGCGGCTTCAAAGTCCTGAAATCATCACTTGTAACTCCATTCTTGATCCCCTTGCGCATGCCATCAACTCCATGCGTGCTCTTGCTCCAATGTTCATCCTTCTCCAAGCTAGGCCCTTCATTTGTAAGCAAAACAAATGTATCCAATTTAGGCAGCATCATAATCTCATGAACATTAGAATCATTACCAAGAAACGAATGTACCTGGTAATTTAATTGGCATGCGCGAGCTCTAGTAATTGGTCCAGTATATATAAAGTAGGGGCTGTGGGTGTAACAATGGTATTGATGTCCTCATCATCCTTCATAGAGGCTAAGGTGTCCTGATGTTTCGATGAGATGGTGGCTATCCTTTTCTGTGGGAGTCGACCTTGACGATCCGACTACGAACGTGCGAGACGTCGCGCCTTAGCAATCGCTAAACCAACTTCCGATGGTTATTGACCACGCCGGAGCACGATCAACCTGACCACGAGGGTCTGTTTCCTGCGAGCAAATGAAGAACAAGCAAGAAACTGAGATTGCAATTGGGATATTGCGAATATAAGATGAAAGCTTTATTGATCAAGGTGGGGTTCTGTGACGTCTTGGTCTGGTCGTTGGACACAAACGAAGTACGCGAAGTTGCAGCTATGGCGAACTTTTAATCTAAACAAAACCCAAAGTCTAAACGACGCCCTAAGGGCTGTATATATGGAGGAAGAGGGGGGGAATTTCGTGGCCCTTGAGGGTGGGGTCCGAAACCAACCCTAACTCTTGTTTGCCCACACATACGGACTCTAAAAATAGCCTATACTTAAGTATTTCGAAATTACATGGGCCTGGCCCATTAATAAGGTGACGCAGCTCCTAGAATAGCCTATGGACGAATATTATGAAGTGGCATCTTGTATATTTCGTCCAAGGCTTCATGCACTCCTTATGGCGGCTTCAAAGTCCTGAAATCATCACTTGTAACTCCGTTCTTGATCCCCTTGCGCATGCCATCAACTCCATGCGTGTTCTTGCTCCAATGTTCATCCTTCTCCAAGCTAGGCCCTTCATTTGTAAGCAAAACAAATGTATCCAATTTAGGCAGCATCATAATCTCATGAACATTAGAATCATTACCAAGAAACGAAAGTACCTAGTAATTTAATTGACGTGCGCGAGCTCTAGTAATTGGTCCAGTATATGTAACAGTACGGGCTGTGGGTGTAACAATGGTATTGATGTCCTCATCATCTTGATAGAGGCTAAGGCGTCCCGATGTTTCGATGAGATGGTGGCTATCATTTTCTGTGGGAGTCGACCTTGACGATCCAACTACGAACGTGCGAGACGTCGCGCCTTAGCAATCGCTAAACCAACTTCCGAGGGTTATTGACCACGCCGGAGCACGATCAACCTGACCACGAGGGTATGTTTCCTGCGAGCAAACGAAGAACAAGCAAGAAACTGAGATATCAATCGGGATATTGCGAATATAAGATGAAAGCTTTATTGATCAAGGTGGGGTTCTGTGACTTCTTGGTCTGGTCGTTGGACACAAACGAAGTACGCGAAGTTGCAGCTATGGCGAACTTTTAATCTAAACAAAACCCAAAGTCTAAACGACGCCCTAAGGGCTGTATATATGGAGGAAGAGGGGGGGGGAATTTCGTGGCCCTTGAGGGTGGGGTGCGAAACCAACCCTATCTCTTGTTTCCCCACACATACGGACTCTAAAAATAGCCTATACTTAAGTATTTCGAAATTACATGGGCCTGGCCCATTAATAAGGTGACGCAGCTTCTAGAATAGCCTATGGACGAATATTATGAAGTGGCATCTTGTATATTTCGTCCAAGGCTTCATGCACTCCTTATGGCGGCTTCAAAGTCCTGAAATCATCACTTGTAACTCCGTTCTTGATCCCCTTGCGCATGCCATCAACTCCATGCGTGTTCTTGCTCCAATGTTCATCCTTCTCCAAGCTAGGCCCTTCATTTGTAAGCAAAACAAATGTATCCAATTTAGGCAGCATCATAATCTCATGAACATTAGAATCATTACCAAGAAACGGAAGTACCTGGTAATTAATTGGCGTGCGCGAGCTCTAGTAATTGGTCCAGTATATGTAACAGTAGGGGCTGTGGGTGTAACAATGGTATTGATGTCCTCATCATCCTCCCCTTCTTGAAATGAAGTCGTCCTCGACAGAAGCGCATCTTCCTCACCCAAATAAGGCTTCAAATCTGCAATGTTAAAAGTGGGACTAACCCCAAAATCTACAGGTAGCTCAAGTTTATATGCATTATCATTTATTTTCTCTAACACCTTAAAAGGACCATCAGCACGTGGCATTAGCTTTGATTTGCGCAGATTAGGAAATCTATCTTTACGCAAATGTAACCAAACAAGATCTCTAGGCGCAAACACAACATGTTTTCTACCCTTATCTCCAGCAAGTTTATATTTAGCATTCATACGGTCAATGTTTTCCTTAGTTAACTCATGCATTTTTAAAATCAATTCAGAACGTTCTTTAGCATCAATATTAACCTTCTCTGAAGATGGAAGAGGCAACAAATCAATAGGTGCATGAGGTAGGAAACCATACACAATTTCAAAAGGGCACATCTTAGTAGTAGAATGCAATGAACGATTATAAGCAAATTCAATAGGAGGCAAGCATTCTTCCCACATTTTCTTGTTATTCTTCAAAACAGCCCTAATCATAGTAGACAATGTTCTATTGACTACTTCAGTTTGTCCATCAGTTTGGGGGTGACAAGTAGCATTAAAAAGCAGCTTAGTCCCCAACTTAGCCCATAAACATCTCCAAAAGTGGCTAAGAAATTTAGTATCACGATCTGAAACAATAGTATTTGGCACACCATGTAAGCGAATAATTTCACGAAAGAACAAATCAGCAACATTAACAGCATCATCGCTTTTATGACATGGTATAAAGTGTGCCATTTTCGAGAACCTATCCACGACAACAAATATGCTATCCCTCCCCTTCTTTGTTCGAGGTAAACCTAAAACAAAGTCCATAGATATATCCTCCCAAGGAACACTAGGTACAGGCAAAGGCATATATAAACCATGAGGATTGAGTCGTGACTTAGCTCTTTGACATGTAGTGCAGCGAGCAACAAAACGCTCAACATCCCGTCTCATCTTTGGCCAAAAGAAATGTGTAGCAAGTATATCCCCCGTCTTCTTGACGCCAAAGTGTCCCATTAATCCTCCTCCATGCGCCTCCTACAACAACAAAAGACGAACGGAGCTAGCTGGAATGCATAGCTTGTTAGCACGAAACACAAATCCATCGTTAAGAACGAATTTGTTCCAAGTTCTCCCTTTCTTACAATTCTGCAATACATCTTTAAATTCAACATCATGAATATATTGATCTTTGATGGTCTCCAAACCAAATATTTTAAAGTCAAGTTGTGAAAGCATAGTATAACGATGAGACAAGGCATCAGCAATAACATTTTCTTTACCCTTCTTGTGTTTAATGACATAAGGGAAAGTCTCAATGAATTCAACCCATTTAGCTTGTCTACGGTTCAGTTTTGCTTGACTTTTAATGTGTTTCAAAGATTCATGATCAGAATGTATAACAAATTCCTTGGGCCATAAATAATCTTGCCATGTTTCTAAGGTCCGAACAAGAGCATATAGTTCTTTATCATAAGTAGAATAGTTCAGACTAGGCCCACTCAATTTTTCAGAAAAGTATGCAATAGGTTTTCCATCTTGTAATAACACACCTCCTAATCCAATTCCACTAGCATCACATTCAAGCTCAAAAGTCTTATTGAAATTAGGAAGTTGGAGTAAAGGAGCATGTGTCAACTTATCTTTCAATACCATGAAGGCTTCTTCCTGTGCGGTACCCCAAACAAAAGGCACATCCTTCTTTGTAAGCTCGTTGAGAGGTGCAGCAATGGTGCTGAAATCTCTCACAAAACGCCTATAGAAACCAGCGAGGCCAAGGAAACTCCTCACTTGTGTGACCGTTTTGGGCTGCGGCCAACTCTCAATAGCTTCAATCTTGGCTTTATCAACTTCAATTCCCTGTGGAGTAACAACATAGCCAAGAAAAGATACTCGGTCGGTGCAAAAGGTGCACTTTCCATGGTTTCCAAACAAACATGCATCACGTAGAGCAATAAAAACAGCACGTAAATGTTCCAAATGTTCCTCCAAAGATTTGCTATAAATCAATATGTCATCAAAGTAAACTACCACAAATCGTCCAATGAAAGCACGTAAAACTTCGTTCATTAACCTCATGAAAGTACTAGGTGCATTAGTTAACCCAAAAGGCATGACTAACCACTCATCTAATCCAAACTTAGTTTTAAATGCTGTTTTCCATTCATCACCCAATTTCATACGAATTTGATGGTATCCACTACGCAAATCAACTTTGGAGAATATTGTAGAGCCACTCAATTCATCAAGCATATCATCTAGCCTAGGAATAGGATGACGATAACGAATAGTAATATTATTAATGCCTCTACAATCAACGCACATACGCGACGTACCATCCTTCTTCGGCACTAAAATGATAGGAACAACACAAGGACTAAGGGATTCGCGTATATAACCTTTGTCGAGCAGTTCTTGTACTTGACACATAATCTCCTTCGTCTCCTCTGGATTGGTACGGTATGGTGCACGGTTGGGTAGTGAAGCACCGGGAATTAAGTTAATTTGATGCTCAATCCCTCGATTAGGTGGTAATCCCGGTGGCACGTCTTGTGGAAAGACGTCAGCGAACTCCTCCAAAATGTTAGTGATAGCAGGGGGCAAAGAGGAAGGCATGTCCTCGAATGAAAATAATGCCTCTTTGCACACAAAAGCATAGCAAACAGATTTGCTAAAATCTAGCTCATCAATATCAGATTTGGTGGCAAGTAAACATGCACTTTTCAATTTAATTTCAGAAACAACCGTAGATGGTTTATTATTAGGCTTCATTTGGTGCTCAAATTATTTTGCCACAATCTGATTTTCACTCTTATTTGTCTCCTGTTTTGCTTTATTAGCTCTATTAATATCATCTTTCAAAATGGAATCAGGAGTCATAGGAAGCAAAGTAATATTTTTATCGTTATGAACAAGAGTATACTGATTGTTTCTACCATGGTGTATAGAGTTTTTATCAAATTGCCATGGTCTACCAAGTAATAAGGAACATGCTTGCATAGGTACCACATCACAATGCTGAACTTGTGTATATATGAATCTTTTGAGTTGTTGATTGTGAATGTTCGCTATGAATATGAACGTGTCCTGTGAACCTGAGTTTGATACAAATGTTTACCTTTTCTTTTGTACTTGTGTGTGAACTTGTTAGTATGTCTACTGTGGGATTTGTGAAGTGTGGGTGTCAACGGCACACCTTCTTCCCGAGAAGAATTGCACCTGCTTGGTAGGGTAGCAACGACGCATCAGCTCTTTTTTATCTTTTTACTCTATCTTCCCCCTCCCCCACTCAACCCCTGCCGTAATGTTTTTGACCCCAAAACAAACATAGTACTGTGTTGTTTTGGGGGCTTGATGAAAAATTGAGTGATGCTTTCTGTAGGTTGGCCCGCCCAGCAAATGGGCTGCTGGTCCACCACCGTCTGGAAGGCTAAAAATACAAGTTGTATGGTGCAGAGGCAAGTAAAAAACGCCGTTAAGAGCCATCCACTGAAAAAAAATCACATCTGATGTGCTTTTTTAGCCGTGCTGCCGCCCCCCTCTTTAAACCAGTTCGCTCCATTCCCCAACTGGCAGCACGGGATGGAAGTTTATTTCCCCCTCGTGCTGCCGGGGGATTGAAGAAGCGCGGCATCGAATCCAACACCGGTGATGGCTGCCTATCCAAGTGATTTTCAGATAAGAAACTACATGTTTTAGAGGCAGAGCATTTAAATCAACAGGCACTTTTCAAATATGGATAACAGAATGCTGGAATTTTTTATTCATGGTAAAAAATGGAACTAATAACATGTTAACATCATGCTGATCAGCATTCATGTATAGCACATCTTCATATGATGTAAACTCAAAAAGATTTGCCATTTTCAAAATGGCAAGACAATGTTGAGTGTGCGAAAAACTGGGTAAACCAGGGGCGGAATTTTGGCAAGTGTTAAATATTTTTCAATTGCACCAGTTGGAATTGAACCCGGGCAGTACAACATTTGGGTGAGAGGGCTGGAGCCACCGGGCTAGTGTGGTATGTTCTAAAGAATGAAGGTGTATTCCCTGGCTCTAGTTCTTTCCTGTCCTTGTGCGCTCACTGTGGCGCCGTCGTATGCCATTGTCAACATGCACAAAAAACGAGAGGAATCCGGAGAGGACTGTACGCTGAGAGGCTGACAGTGGGGACTCACCAGGTCCAAGCCATACACAAGCAAGTGCCTCATTGGAAAAAATGCTTCCTCCTAATTTTATACTGACATTGGGGCCCACGGGTTTGTCAACTATTCAATAAACGAAATAAATTTCCAACGATGACTGTCATCGGGGAGCTTCTTTTTCAGGGGTATTGGGGATCTTCTTTTTTCTTTGTTGTTGTTGCGGGAAAGGGGTATCGGGGATCTAGCTGGTATCATTTTTTCCAGAGGGTGAATAAGTATCAGTTAGGCCTAGGTTTTGTTTTTTAACATGCGTAGCCCATGACATACCGAGAGAGTGGTTTCATCTTATTTTTTGAGGTCCATCATGTACGTACCGGCCCATGGGCCTCCCAGCGTAGGTTTTACTTTTTCTTAAAGATCGGCAGCCCAATGTATTTTTTTAATAAAATGCAGATCTCTGTTCTATTTATCTATATATAAGAATAATAATGATGTGTCCAATTTATGTTTTCATCTTATTCCCTTCTAACCACATTATATATATATATATATTTATATTATTACTATTATTGTATATTTAATAGAGACTTATATATACATTATAAAAACATCCCACGTCTCATATTAACTTATAAAAGTAAATGTTTAATAGAAGTTGGCAAGGAAAATCCTGGTTGTTTTTGACTCACAAGCATGGAAAATCCTGGTGATTGCGTACAAAAGCTTGCGAAGATTTTAAGGACCAATGTAATAATAACGCACTCATTTTTCTTTTGAGCAATAACTCGCTAATTTGTTAATTTTATATATAAAAATATGTGTCGGTCCGGTTTATTTTTTGATACTAATTTCTCCTTCTAACCTAACATTATATATAGAACAAGCCCAGCTAATTCGTGTATTTCAAGAAAGTGCAAATGGGCTGGGATTTCTTAGAAAATATTAAATGGGCCGCATTAACGTGAAATTATTTGTTCACCCACCAGCCCAGCAAATGGACTGTAAATTCAAGAAAACATGGGTTAAATTTATGCCACATTTTTGCAGGCTGACATGTGGGCCAATAGGTCGAAGCCTACACAAGGCGCTATCAACTTAGTCAAAAATGATTCTTACATCCACAACAGTTGGATTTATATCCAATGGCTAGCATGCACCTTCAATCTCTCGTTCTCTTCCTCTAGCGTCGCCGGGACCGCCTGCTTCGGCCTCCGGCGGCTAGCGGCTCTGCTTAACACGCATGGTTGCGAAGCGCTATGATAGAGGCGGGGGTGTCCCGATCTTTCGATGAGATGATAACTATCGATTTGGTGAAGATGACTTTGACGATCCGACTACAAACGTGCACGACGTTGCGCCTTAGCAATCGCTAAACCAACTCCGAAAGGTTATTGACCACGCTGGAGCACAATCAACCTGACCACGAAGGTCTATTCCTGCAAGCAATCGAAGAACAAGCAAGAATATGATAAAAGCAATCTGAATATTGCGAGTATATATGAAGTATTGATAAAGGTGGAGATCCGTAAGCGGTCTTGGTCTGGTCGTTGGACACAAACGAAGTACACGAAGTTGCAATGGCTAACTTTTAACTAAACAAATCCCCAGGAAAAGCTACTAGATGGATCTACTTATATAGGAGCAAGGGGTGGCGGCCAAGGAGGTGGGAGGACGTCCCAAGGCAGCCTAAAACTAAATCTAGGTCGTACAAGGCCAATGGGCCCAAGTGGAGGTGATGTAACACCTTTGGACTTGTAGTTTGACTCGGATTCTGCTGCAGCATCAGATTGTTTCGTCCACAACTCAACGCTCCGGACGAATTTGAAGGTTATTCCAATTGGGTTGGAAAGTGCACGAAATCTAGTTTCCAACAAAAAAAGAATCACCCAATTCGGAGTCCGTATGAAAAACTTGTGTCCGTTTTGAGTCAGGTGTGTCTGTGCAGTCCGAATCTGAATCCAGAACGTGAGAGACTTGGACTCTATCTTCTCTTGGGCCAAAAGTGACGTGAGAGAACTTTTTGAACAGCAAATAAACATCTCTTTCTTCCTTATCTTCATATGTGGATTGTACAAATGTCCCATACACCTGCAATTAGACAAAACACAAAAGTGTGTGAAGTATTTTTGTTCTGGATAACATAAATAGATTATTGAATAGTTTGCACTAGAAATCACCTGACAAATATGCATATATGCAATATTTTTGGTTATATCCAAGGTAGTCATGTCCTCATCATCCTCCCCTTCTTGAAAATAAAGCCGTCCTCGGCGTTGGTTAATCTGAAATGTGGCTAACAAAAGAGACAAGGTGTACATGTTGTATATGTATATGTCATCCATTTTTACTTCCCTTGATTTTTGCATATATGACACATGAATAGATGAGTAACTTGCATAGTTCATAAAATCTAAAGCCAAAAAATTAGCACAAGAAGTAGAAGCCATGAAAATACTGCAACTCAGTTTGCACATATAAGTGAAGCTCTTATTCATTTCAAAAGATTGACAATGTTCATCATTAAACCATCCCAACATTGGTGAATAAACCTTACTTGCATCAAATTTACATGCTACAACATGCTTAAATAAGCAAACATGCAATAAGTCATTCAACACAGAATCATCACCAAGATTACAGGTCATATCAAAATGATTAAACATTGGTTCTTTTGCATCAATAGTTAATTCAATGGGTGCACTCAAAATTGTTGGTATTTCAGTTGTTTGATCACATGGCAAAGTCAAGTTATCAACGTAGTCCTCTAAAATAGGTGGTGTGATCAAAGTAGTGGGTAGCTCATCAGATGGTGCATTCAAATTGACAAGGCATTAATCATTCTCATGTAGAGATGGAAGATCAGTACCTTTGTCATTACCTCTTATGATCAACTCAGATGATGTAGCCACTCTCGGGGGCGATGTGTCCCATGGTGGAGGTGATGTAGTCCTGACAACAACGGATGTGGTTGTCATAGTATGCCTAGTAGTTGAAGGAACAATCATATCAACTCTTGGAATGTGCACCGTGCGCTTGTTCTCCTCGTGGCCAACACGTCGTTTTATTTCCTGTTCAGCTTTGCAAGCAAGATGAAACAAATGGTCCATAGGATAACACTCTTCATGAATTAGTATCTCTTGAATATCACAGTTTAATCCTCCCCAAAATCTATCCATAAAATCATCTTCACTTTCTTCTAAAGAGGAATGCAACAAGGTAGTTTGTAAATCATCATAATATTTTGTTACAGTTTCACTACCTTGTTTTAAGTGTTGCAACTTCTTAATCATGTCACGAGTATAATAAGCAGGGACGAAAGTATGTCGCATGGCAAGTTTCAAATCATCCCAAGTAGTAGGTATATAATCAGGGTGTAACCGACAATATTCACTCCACCAAACCAAAGCATAACCAGTGAAAGAACCAACCGCAACCTTAACCTTTTATGTTCATCGAAATTATGGGAAGCAAATATATTTTTTATGTCGAACTCCCATTCAATATATAAAGCAGGTTTAAAACGGCCATTAAATGGTGGTATAGATACATTAACCTGATCATGTGCATTTGGATGTTTGTGCACCTCTCGTGACGGTTGTGGTATTTGCAAAGGTGGTGGCACGTCTCCCGCGATCGACAAAGCCCATGAATTGACTCTGGATCCTGTCATGATTAGTAGAACAAGAAACAAAACCCAAAAATAATGTTCGTATAACTACTAGGATGTGGTGGTAAAACGCTCACAGTAAAGCAAATATCAATGTCTTACAAGTTCTTACCACGCAGCAGGCGGTGATCGGCAACCAGCGGTGTCAAGTAACTCCGAATATTGAGTAAAGCGATTGCCAGGGGAGCGTACGTATGCACGGTGTAGAAATATGTGGAGGCGAGAGTCCCGATCTTTCAATGAGATGATAACTATCGATTTGGTGGAGACGACTTTGACGATCTGACTACAAACGTGCACGACGTTGCGCCTTAGCAATCGCTAAACCAATCTCCTGAGGTTACTGACAATGCTGGAAGCACGGTCAGCCTGACCACGAAGGTCTATTCCTGCAAGCAATCGAAGAACGAGCAAGAGTATGATAAAGCAATCTGAATATTGCAAATATATATGAAGTATTGATAATGGTGGGGATCCGGAAGCGGTCTTGGTCTGGTCGTTGGACACAAACGAAGTACACGAAGTTGCAATGGCTAACTTTTAACTAAACAAACCCAAGGAAAAAGCTACTAGATGGATCTACTTATATAGGAGCAAGGGGTGGCGGCCAAGGAGGTGGGAGGACGTCCCAAGGCAGCCTAAAACTAAATCTAGGTCGTACAAGGCCAATGGGCCCAAGTGGAGTTGATGTAACACCTTTGGACTTGTAGTTTGACTCGGATTCTGCTGCAGCATCAGATTGTTTCGTCCACAACTCAACGCTCCGGACGAATTTGAAGGTGATTCCAATTGGGTTGGAAAGTGCACGAAATCTAGTTTCCAACAAAAAAAGAATCACCCAATTCGGAGTCCGTATGGAAAACTTGTGTGCGTTTTGAGTCAGGTATGTCTGTGCAGTCCGAATCTGAATCCAGAACGTGAGAGACTTGGACTCTATCTTCTCTTGGGCCAAAAGTGACGTGAGAGAACTTTTTGGACAGCAAATAAACATCTCTTTCTTCCTTATCTTCATATGTGGATTGTACAAATGTCCCATACACCTGCAATTAGACAAAACACAAAAGTGTGTGAAGTATTTTTGTTCTGGATAACATAAATAGATTATTGAATAGTTTGCACTAGAAATCACCTGACAAATATGCATATATGCAATATTTTTGGTTATATCCAAGGTAGTCATGTCCTCATCATCCTCCCCTTCTTGAAAATAAAGCCGTCCTCGGCGTTGGTTAATCTGAAATGTGGCTAACAAAAGAGACAAGGTGTACATGTTGTATATGTATATGTCATCCATTTTTACTTCCCTTGATTTTTGCATATATGACACATGAATAGATGAGTAACTTGCATAGTTCATAAAATCTAAAGCCAAAAAATTAGCACAAGAAGTAGAAGGCATGAAAATATTGCAACTCAGTTTGCACATATAAGTGAAGCTCTTATTCATTTCAAAAGATTGACAATGTTTATCATTAAACCATCCCAACATTGGTGAATAAACCTTACTTGCATCAAATTTACATGCTACAACATGCTTAAATAAGCAAACATGCAATAAGTTATTCAACACAGAATCATCACCAAGATTAGAGGTCATATCAAAATGATTAAACATTGGTTCTTTTGCATCAATAGTTAATTCAATGGGTGCACTCAAAATTGTTGGTATTTCAGTTGTTTGATCACATGGCAAAGTCAAATTATCAACGTAGTCCTCTAAAATAGGTGGTGTGATCAAAGTAGTGGGTAGCTCATCAGATGGTGCATTCAAATTGACAAGGCATTCATCATTCTCATGTAGAGATGGAAGATCAGTACCTTTGTCATTACCTCTTATGATCAACTCAGATGATGTAGCCACTCTCGGGGGCGATGTGTCACATGGTGGAGGTGATGTAGTCCTGACAACAACGGATGAGGTTGTCATAGTATGCCTAGTAGTTGAAGGAACAATCATATCAACTCTTGGAATGTGCACTGTGCGCTTGTTCTCCTCATGGCCAACACGTCGTTTTATTTCCTGTTCAGCTTTGCAAGCAAGATGAAACAAATGGTCCATAGGATAACACTCTTCATGAATTAGTATCTCTTGAATATCACGGTTTAATCCTCCCCAAAATCTATCCATAAAATCATCTTCACTTTCTTCTAAAGAGGAATGCAACAAGGTAGTTTGTAAATCATCATAATATTTTGTTACAGTTTCACTACCTTGTTTTAAGTGTTGCAACTTCTTAATCATGTCACGAGTATAATAAGCAGGGACGAAAGTATGTCGCATGGCAAGTTTCAAATCATCCCAAGTAGTAGGTATATAATCAGGGTGTAACCGACAATATTCACTCCACCAAACCAAAGCATAACCAGTGAAAGAACCAACCGCAACCTTAACCTTTTTATATTCATCGAAATTATGGGAAGCAAATATATTTTTTATGTCGAACTCCCATTCAATATATAAAGCAGGTTTAAAACGGCCATTAAATGGTGGTATAGATACATTAACCTGATCATGTGCATTTGGATGTTTGTGCACCTCTCGTGACAGTTGTGGTATTTGCAAAGGTGGTGGCACGTCTCCCGCGATCGACAAAGCCCATGAATTGACTCTGGATCCTGTCATGATTAGTAGAACAAGAAACAAAACCCAAAAAAAATGTTCCTATAACTACTAGGGTGTGGTGGTAAAACGCTCACAGTAAAGCAAATATCAATGTCTTACAAGTTCTTACCATGCAGCTGGCGGTGATCGGCAACCAGCGGTGTCAAGTAACTCCGAATATTGAGTAAAGCGATTGCCAGGGGAGCGTACGTATACACGGTGTAGAAATATGTGGAGCTGGGTTGGCTATATATGGTAGCAAAAGATTAGCAATAATCAATTCAAAGATGCAATGTTGAATAAACGCTCAACGACGGTACTGTGCTGGTCCTAGGCTAGACCGGACTAGAGACGCGAGCCTAGAACACTAATGAGGTCACGGCGTAGCACAACTAGCATCAATGAAGGATACTAAGTAGCTCTTGACAGCAAGATATAAGTGAAGATCACAACAGCAGTGAAGATAATGAGGTGAAACAACAGCCAAGCAGGATATATCAACAACTTTGTCTCCAACTTTCCTCTGAAAAAATTTGTGCCGATTTTTTTGTTTTTTTTTCTTCTCTCTTTTTTTTTCCTCACACTTTTTTTTTCTTTCTCTCCTTTTTTTTTCTCTGACTTTTTTTTCCTTTTTTTCTCTCTTTTTTTTCTCTCTTTTTTTCTCCCTCTTTCCAAAACAAACTAGATAAGATGCAGATTGGATCAAGTGAAGATGTGAACGATCTCAACTATTATTATGACAATGAATGGTGGGTAGCACGTGGTGGAAATTGATGGATGGGTGGTGGACAGCGGAAGAGATAATGATGCAGCTGTGGCGTGACTAATGTGAACAGAACTCGAAACTCTAAACGAACTAGACACTAAGACCAGCAACTCGACACGACGATGCAATCGATAATTCAACTATGCAATCAATGAAAAGAAAATTGCAAAGGCTCAGACTGGCTTGGACCAAGGATGAATAGATCTAACTCTTTTTTGTGGCTTTTTCTTGGACAATAGGTAAGAAAGTAAATCTAATCTAGGAAAACTGGAAATTCTCACCGAGCAACCTGAAAACTGATACCACTTGATAGAGGCGGGGGTGTCCCGATCTTTCGATGAGATGATAACTATCGATTTGGTGAAGATGACTTTGACGATCTGACTACAAACGTGCACGACGTTGCGCCTTAGCAATCGCTAAACCAACTCCGAAAGGTTATTGACCACGCTGGAGCACAATCAACCTGACCACGAAGGTCTATTCCTGCAAGCAATCGAAGAACAAGCAAGAATATGATAAAAGCAATCTGAATATTGCGAGTATATATGAAGTATTGATAAAGGTGGGGATCCATAAGCGGTCTTGGTCTGGTCGTTGGACACAAACGAAGTACACGAAGTTGCAATAGCTAACTTTTAACTAAACAAATCCCCAGGAAAAGCTACTAGATGTATCTACTTATATAGGAGCAAGGGGTGGCGGCCAAGGAGGTGGGAGGACGTCCCAAGACATCCTAAAACTAAATCTAGGTCGTACAAGGCCAATGGGCCCAAGTGGAGGTGATGTAACACCTTTGGACTTGTAGTTTGACTCGGATTCTGCTGCAGCATCAGATTGTTTCGTCCACAACTCAACGCTCCGGACGAATTTGAAGGTGATTCCAATTGGGTTGGAAAGTGCACGAAATCTAGTTTCCAACAAAAAAAGAATCACCCAATTCGAAGTCCGTATGAAAAACTTGTGTCCGTTTTGAGTCAGGTGTGTCTGTGCAGTCCGAATCTGAATCCAGAACGTGAGAGACTTGGACTCTATCTTCTCTTGGGCCAAAAGTGACGTGAGAGAACTTTTTGGACAGCAAATAAACATCTCTTTCTACCTTATCTTCATATGTGGATTGTACAAATGTCCCATACACCTGCAATTAGACAAAACACAAAAGTGTGTGAAGTATTTTTGTTCTGGATAACATAAATAGATTATTGAATAATTTGCACTAGAAATCACCTGACAAATATGCATATATGCAATATTTTTGGTCATATCCAAGGTAGTCATGTCCTCATCATCACTACCCCACCGCCGGCCAGGCTATCCCTCCACCCCTCCACACCTCATGTTATTCTCCACCGACTTCAGCCCCACGCCGCACCAGAACCAGTTATAACCCTTGTACTCCCCTCAATCTGTGACTCCACTGCTGCGTCTTCCCATCTCCGGGTCGTTCCCGTTCAGGGCCTCGCCATCATCCACCGCCTCATTACACTCGGCGCGGTGTGGTCAACAAACGAGAGTCATCGAAAGAGGACTGTATGTGAAGGACCTAACAGCTGGGACCCACAAGGTCCATGGTCGCACGCAAGGAAAGTTCCTCCTTATTAAGCTAAAAAATGTTTCCTCCCTCTGACAGCTAGGACCCACCGGCTGTATCTTCACACAGAAGGAAGCACCTCCTTGTTATGTGAAAAAACTATTCCTCCCGATGACAGCTGGCACCCGGCAGATTTGGTGGCTGACTTCTGGGCCTACTAAGCTGATGTGTATGATGACCCACAAGTATAGGGGATCTATCGTAGTCCTTTCGATAAGTAAGAGTGTCGAACCCAACGAGGAGCAGAAGGAAATGATAAGCGGTTTTCAGTAAGGTATTCTCTGCAAGCACTGAAATTATGTGTAATAGATAGTTTTGTGATAAGGTAATTTGTAATGGGTAGCAAGTAATAAAAGTAAATAAGGTGCAGCAAGATGGCCAATCCTTTTTGTAGCAAAGGACAAGCCTGGACAAACTCTTTTATATAGGAAAGCGCTCCCGAGGACACATGGGAATTATCATCAAGCTAGTTTTCATCATGTTCATATGATTCATGTTCGGTACTTTGATAATTTGATATGTGGGTGGACCGGTGCTTGGGTACTGCCCTTCCATGGACAAGCATCCCACTTATGACTAACCCCTATTGAAAGCATCTGCAACTACAAAAGAAGTATTAAGGTAAACCTAACCATAGCATGAAACATATGGATTCAAATAAGCCCCTTATGAAGCAACTCATAAACTAGGGTTTAAGCTTCTGTCACTCTAGCAACCCATCATCTACTTATTACTTCCCAATGCCTTCCCCTAGGCCCAAATAATGGTGAAGTGTCATGTAGTCGACATTCACATGACACCACTAGAGGAAAGACAACATACATCTCATCAAAATATCGAACAAATACCAAATTCACATGACTACTTAGCAACACTTCTCCCATGTCCTCAGGAACAAACGTAACTACTCACAAAGCATATTCATGTTCATAATCAGAGGGGTATTAATATTCATAAAGGATCTAAACATATGATCTTCCACCGAATAAACCGACTAGCATCAACTACAAGGAGTAATTGACACTACTAGCAACCCATAGGTTGCAATCTGAGGTTTTGAGACAAAGATTGGATACAACAGATGAACTAGGATTTGAGATGAGATGGTGCTGGTGAAGATGTTGATGGAGGTTGACCCCCTCCCGATGAGAGGATCGATGGTGATGATTTCCCCCTCCCGGAGGGAAGTTTCCCCGGCAGAACAGCTCCGCCGGAGCCCTAGATTGGTTCCGCCAAGGTTCCGCCTTGTGGCGGCGGAGTTTCATCCCGTGAGCTTTCTTGTGATTTTTTCCCGGACGAAAGACCTCATATAGCAAAAGATGGGCACCAGAGGGCTGCTAGGGGGCCCACGAGGTAGGGGGCGCGCCCAGGGGGTAGGGCGCGCCCCCACCCTCGTGGATGGTGTGTGGCCCCCCTCTGGTACTTCCTTCGCCCAATATATTTTATATATTCCAAAACGTACTCCCATGAAGTTTCAGGACTTTTGGAGATGTGCAGAATAGGCCTCTAATATTTTCTCCTTTTCCAGCCCAGAATTCCAGCTGCCGGCATTCTCCCTCTTCATGTAAACCATGTAAAATAAGAAAGAATAGGCATAAGTATTGTGACATAATGTGTAATAAGAGCCCATAATGCAATAAATATCGATATAAAAGCATGATGCAAAATGGATGTATCAACTCCCCCAAGCTTAGACCTCGCTTGTCCTCAAAGGGAAGCCGATATCAAAAAATATGTCCACATGTTTAGAGATAGAGGTGTCGATAAAATAAAATACAGACATGAGGGCATCATGATCATTCTTAGAACAGCAACATATATATATATATTAATATTATCTTCTGATTTCTTATGCTAAAGTAACAATTCATTCACAATTTCAAGTATGAATAAGAAACTTCATTGAAAACTAACAAACTATAATCTCAATCACTGAAGCAATTGCAATTTATCATAACATCAGAAAGAGTCAATATAAGAGCTTTTCAGCAAGTCCACATACTAAACTATCATTTAGTCTTTCACAATTGCTAACACTCACGCAATAGTTATGGGTATGAAGTTTTAGTCGGACACAGAGAAAGATAGGGGATTATAGTTTTGCCTCCCAACCTTTTACCTCAAAGGTAATGTCAACAGTAATAGTTCATGAAAACTCACATCCAATTAGCTATATATATCAGGATCTTTCCAACACATTGTGCTTGCCAAAGGAGAAAATGTAGAAAGGAAAGGTGAGAATCACCATGACTCTTGTATAAAGTGTAAGACAAGAATAAAAGATAGGCCCTTCGCAGAGGGAAGCAGAGGTTGTCATGTGCTTTTATGGTTGTATGCACAAAATCTTAATGCGAGAGAATGTCACTTTATATTGCCACTTGTGATACGGACCTTTATTATGTAGTCCGTCGCTTTTAGTTCTTCCATATCACAAGATCGTATAAAGCTTATTTTCTCCACAATAATAAATCATACATATTTAGAGAGTAATTTTTATTGCTTGCAACAATGACAACTTACTTGAAGGATCTTACTCAATCCATAGGTAGATATGGTGGACTCTCATGGCAAAACTGGGTTTAAGGATATTTGGAAGCACAAGTAGTATTTCTACTTGGTGCAAAGAATTTGGCTAGCATGAGAGGGAAAGTCAAGATCAACATGTTGGATGATCCATGACAATATAATTTATTTTAGATGTAAGAAAACATAACCCATTACGTTGTCTTCCTTGTCCAACATCAACTCTTTAGCATGTCATATATTAATGAGTGCTCAAATCATAAAAGATGTCCAAGATAGTATATTTATATGTGAAAACCTCTCTTTCTTTATTACTTCATATTAATTGCGACAATGACCAAAACTATGCTTGTCAACTCCCAACAATTTTTATTCATCATACTCTTTATATGTGAAGTCATTACTCTCCATAAGATCCATATGATCTCTTTATTTCTTTTTATTCTTTCTCTTCTCTTTTATTTTTATTCCCTCCAGATCATGGCAAAATAATCAGGCCCTTGACTCAAAACTAATCTTTATTATATATAGCTCACGGACTCGATTACATAGAAGGATCATAAAGCAAAACTCAAAACTAGATAATACTAAATCTTTATTCTACTAGATCAACATATTACCAAAAAGATCGAACTAAGAAAAATGGTAAAGATAAAAGTGTGATGGTGATACGATACCGGGGCACTCCCCCAAGCTTGGCAGTTGCCATGGGGAGTGCCCATACCCTATACTCAGTTCTTCTTTGTTGGTGAGGAAGGCATTGGTGATGATGGATAGTCGCACATCGAGTGTAGGAGATCCTCCAATTTGCGGATAATGCCCTTGAGTGCGATGATATGCTCCTTCAACAAACTATTATCACTTGTGAGATACTTGTTTTGAATGCGAGCTAACTCAATCATCTTGAAAGCTTCAATCTCCATTGGGGTAAAGAGATTGTGATGAGGATGAATGAAGTCTTTGTCTACTACTGCGGGAACTTGATCCCCCATGGCCTTCTTGGTCCCATCATCCTTGTTGATCTCTCCGGGCTCTTCTCTCTTCAGCTCTATCTTCATTAGCCAAGCATCGTTGCCCTCATTGTTGGAGGAGGGAGATGACATGTTGCCTGGCCTTGACAACCCTAGCAGAAAACAGCTCGAAATAAAAAACAGGAGATTTTTGCGTGGTACGGTGATCAAAACCTTCGGGAGATTATATAATGATTTTTTACCGACCGAAACATGTATCGTGCAAGAAAACAGAGTCCAGAGAGCACACGAGGTGCCCATGAGGCAGGGGGTACACCCAGGGGGGTAGGGCGCGCCCTCCACCCTCGTGTCCTTCCCGGACTGCTTCTTATTTTCCTATTTTCCTAAATATTCCAAAACAGAGAAAAATTGCTATTAGAACTGTTTTGGAGTCGGTTTACTTACCGTACCTCATACCTCTTCCTTTTCGGAGTCTCAAACGTTCTGGAAAGTGTCCCTTATGTATTCCTCTGGGGTTACTGTTTCAATAACATTAGTTTCAACATTTATGGGATTACCTGAGATATAATGTTTGATTCTTCGACCGTTCACCACCCTCGGATTTTTGCCTTCGAAGTTGTTGATTTTCATGGCACCGGAACGATAGACCTCCTCGATGACGTAAGGACCTTCCCATTTAGAGATGAGCTTTCCTTCAAAAAGTCTTAAACGAGAGTTGTATAACAATACATAATCACCTACATTAAACTCACATTTTTGTATCCTTTTATCATGCCATCTTTTAACTTTTTCTTTAAACAGTTTGGCATTCTCATAGGCCTGGGTTCTCCATTCATCAAGTGAGCTAATGTCAAAAAGCCTCTTCTCACCGGCAAGTTTGAAATCATAATTGAGCTCTTTAATGGCCAAATATGCCTTATGTTCTAGTTCGATAGGTAAGTAACATGCTTTTCCATAAACCATCTTATACGGAGACATACCCATAGGATTTTTATATGCAGTTCTATAAGCCCATAATGCATCATCAAGTTTCTTGGACCAATTCTTTCTAGATCTATCAACAGTCTTTTGCAAAATTAATTTAAGCTCTCTATTACTCAATTCTACTTGACCACTAGACTGTGGGTGATACGGGGATGTAATCCTATGATTAACATCATATTTAGCAAGCATTTTACGAAAAGCACCATGAATAAAATGTGAACCACCATCAGTCATTAAGTATCTAGGGACTCCAAACCTCGGAAAAATAACTTCTTTAAGCATCTTAATAGAGGTGTTATGATCAGCACTACTAGTTGGAATAACTTCTACCCACTTAGTAACATAATCAACAACAACTAAAATATGTGCATACCCATTAGAGGAAGGAAACGGTCCCATATAATCGAAGCCCCAAACATCAAATGGTTCAATAACAAGTGAATAATTCATAGGCATTTCTTGACGTCTACTAATATTACCAATTCTTTGACATTCATCACAAGACAATTCAAACTTACGAGCATCTTTGAAGAGAGTAGTCCAATAAAAACTGGATTGCAATACCCTATGTGCAGTTCTATCTCCAGCATGGTGTCCTCCATAAGCCTCTGAGTGACACTTGCGTAGGATCTGTTCCTGTTCATGTTCAGGAACACAACATCTAATAACACCATCTACTCCTTCTTTATAAAGATGTGGGTCATCCCAGAAGTAATGCTTAAATCATCGAAGAACTTTTTCTTTTGCTGGTATGTGAAACTAGGTGGTATAAACTTAGCAACTATGTAATTAGCATAATCAGCATACCATGGAGCAGTACGAGAAGCATTTATGATAGCTAATTGTTCATCAGGAAATCTATCATCAATAGGTAGTGGGTCATCAAGAACATTCTCTAACCTAGACAAGTTGTCTGCAACGGGGTTCTCAGCTCCCTTTCTATCAATAATATGCTAATCAAATTCTTGTAGCAAGAGAACCCATCTAATAAGTCTAGGTTTAGCATCTTTCTTTTCCATAAGATATTTAATAACAACATGATCAGTGTGAACAGTTACTTTAGAATCAACAATATAAGGTCTAAACTTATCACAAGCAAATACAACTGCTAAAAATTCTTTTTCAATAGTAGCATAATTTCTTTGGGCACTGTCTAGAGTTTTACTAGAATACTGGATAACATTTAATTTCTTATCAACTCTTTGTCCTAGAACATCCCCTACAATATAATCACTAGCATCACACATAATTTCAAAGGGTAAATTCCAATCAGGATGTTGAACAATAGGTGCAGAAATCAAAGCTTTCTTAAGTATTTCAAATGCTTCTACACAATCATCATCAAAGACAAAAGGAACATCCTTTTGTAAGAGATTAGTCAGAGGCCTGGAGATTTTTGAGAAGTCTTTAATGTACCTCCTATAAAACCCGACATGACCAAGGAAACTTCTTATACCTTTAATGTCCTTAGGACACGACATCATTTCAATAGCATCAACTTTAGCTTTATCTACTTCAATACCTCTTTCAGACATTTTATGCCCCAAGACAATACCTTCATTAACCATAAAGTGGCACTTCTCCCAATTAATGACAAGATTAGTTTCTTCACATCTCTGCAAAACTCGATCAAGGTTGCTTAAGCAATCATCAAAAGAAGTTCCATATACGAAAAAAATCATCCATGAATACCTCAACAATCTTTTCACAAAAGTCAGAGAATATAGCAGTCATACATCTTTGAAAGGTAGCAGGTGCATTGCATAAACCAAAAGGCATACGTCTATAAGCAAAGGTACCGAAAGGGCAAGTAAAAGTTGTCTTTTCTTGATCCTCTTTTGACACAGGTATTTGAGAGAAACTAGAATAACCATGTAACACCCTGGATGTAACTTTCCCAATTTGTACTCCAACTCTTACCGTTTCCGGCGTTAATTTATTTTATTTTCTCGGGTTCGGGTCTTTGTCTTCGTGTGTTGTTGTCGTTGTCATGCATCTCATATCATGTCATCATGTGCATTGCATTTGCATACGTGTTCGTCTCTTGCATTCGAGCATTTTCCCCGTTGTCCGTTTTGCATTCCGGCGCTTCGTTCTCCTCCGGTGGTCTTTTCTACCTTTCTTTCTTGTGTGGGGATTAAACATTTCCGGATTGGACCGAGACTTGCCAAGCGGCCTTGGTTTACTACCGGTAGACCGCCTGTCAAGTTTCGTATCATTCGGACTTCGTTTGATACTCCAACGGTTAACCGAGGGACCGAAAAGGTCTCGTGTGTGTTGTAGCCCAACACCCCTCAATTTTTGCCCAAAACCCACCTAAGCCTTCTCCATCATCTAGAGCGTTCGATCACGATCGCGTGCCCTAAAACCGCACCTCATTTGGACTCTCCTAGCACCCTCTATGCCTATATATACACCCCCTCCCGAAAATCCGGATCCCCCTCGTTTGAAACCCTAAAAATCATCTCCGCGCCGGCCGGACACGTCCGCCCTGGCCGGACACATCGCCGCCGCCCACTCCCGTCGCGCCAAGTGGCGCCGCCACCACCCCCACC